>NC_092230.1:40077077-40082077 GCF_036320965.1 Panulirus ornatus
CTCAGTGAGCACAATATATATAATACGCAGCTCACTCAGTGAGCACAATATATAATACGAAGCCCACTCAGTGAGCACCTTTTATAATACAAAGCCCACTCAGTGAGCACAATATATATAATACGCAGCTCACTCAGTGAGCACAATATATAATACGAAGCCCACTCAGTGAGCACCTTATATAATACGAAGCCCACTCAGTGAGCACAATATATATAATACGAAGCCCACTCAGTGAGCACAATATATAATATGAAGCTCACTTAATGAGGACAATGTACAATATGAAGCTCACTTAATGAGCACAATGTACAATATGAAGCTCACTTAATGAGCACAATGTACAATATGAAGCTCACCCAATAAGGACAATGTACAATATGGAGCCCACTCACCGAGGACAATGTAAAATATGAAGCTCACTCAGTAAGCACAATATACAATATGAAGCCCAACAGTGAGGACAATATACAATATGAAGCCCACTCAGTGAGCACAACAATCAATATGAGACCAACTCAGTGAGCATAATATACAATATCAAACCCATTCAATGAGCGTATCAAACAATACGATGCCCACTCAGTAAGCACACAGATAACCAGCCCATCACTCATCAAGCACAGACATCATCAAGTCATAAAGTGAACACAGATAAATCAGCAAGCCACTCAGTGAGCATCATACACAAACCGTCCACTCAGCGAGCGAAAGACAATAGTCACTCACAAAAAGGGGAAAACTACCCCCGGGAATGGGGGGGGGGGGGGACAAGAACAGGTGGAGGGGTCGCCATTGACCCACAAACAAGTGAACCACTCAACGAGCTAAAGATAACTAGCGGAATGTCCCATTTAAGGCCACTCATCGAGCAAAAGAAAAGCAGAACAGATGTTCAGGAGGAGACACAGAACAGGTGGATGGAACAGTCAGCAGCCACAGGGTGTATACAGGCCAACACACGACTCAGCGAGCATAAAGAGGACGACCACTGAACGAGCACAAGCGACAAGTGAATCACCAATCAATAATCAAACACAGGCACTTAACAAGCATAAACAGGAGGAAGCCCACTAAGCGAGCATAGTCCACTCAGAGAGAGAGAGAGAGAGAGGACACCCAACACACGTGTGAACCCACTCAGCAAGCATTAACCAGAAGGGGACCACTCAGCGAGCATGCAGAGATCGAACCACTCATCAAGCATGGACAGGAGGTGGTTACCAACACGGTAGCAGCGGCGGGTGCGGGCGGGCGGGCGGGCTTGGAGGCGTGTGGTGGGTGGGTGGGCGAGCGGACGCATGCGGCACCCAGGGGAGGGGGTCGGCCTCCTCCTCCTCCTCGTCGCGTGCGACCCTGCCATCAGTCAGCCACCACAAGGAGATGTTTGTTAAGATTAATTAAGCAATTACTTCAACATGACAGGGTGATTACACCAACCATCCGTTGTAAGGTCGCCTCCCACAGATGGATCCTTCGCTCACACGTGCAGGAGCAGGAGGAGGACGGGGTGGAGATGGGGGCTGAGACGGGTGAGGAGGGGGGAAGGGGGAGGAGACGGGTGAGGGGGGTGAAGGGGGAGAGGAGACGGATGAGGGGGGAGATGGGGGCTGAGATGGGTGAGGAGGGGAGGGGAGGGGAGAAGACGGATAAGGAGGGGGAGGGGAGGGGAGACGGGTGAGGGTGGAGGGGAGGGGAGACGGGTGAGGGGGAGGAGATGAGTGAGGGGGGAGGGGGGAGTAGACGGGTGAGGAGGGGGAGGGGAGGGGAGGGGAGACGGGTGAGGAGGGGAAGGGAGGGGAGACGGGTGAGGGGGTAAGAGACGGGTGAGGAGGGAGGGGAAGGGGAGGGAAGACGGGTGAGGAGGGGAGGGGAGGAGTTAGTGATAGAAGGATTGAGGAGAGGGGAGGGGGGGAAGGGAGAGACGTAATGGGAGGTAGGGGTGGGGTTGATATAGAGGGGGAGAGGATGTGTGTGTGTGTGTGTGTGTGTGTGTGTGTGTGTGTAAAGAGAGAGGGAGGTATGGTGGGGAGATAAGGCATGCAGTGGGGTGCCATATGTGCGGGGAGATAAAAAAGAGAGCGGGGAGGAGGATCCATTTGTGGGGGTGTATCAGACTAGTGTTACACCCCTCGTCTCGCCCTCTCCCAGGAGCAGTGGCATAGTCTTGAGGAACTTGACCGTTTCTCCCACTATAAAATGGACTGGCCCCCCATCTACCACTTCCACCAGTGTAGCTTTTTCCCCTGACCCAGTATACGCGGCGAGACATGGTATCTGACCTCATCTCACGCCCCTCACCTCACACCTCCTCATCTATCCACCACCCGCCTTCAACCATATATATATATATATATATATATATATATATATATATATATATATATATATATATATATATATATATATATAGCACTCCAGGTCTGCTGTACCCAATGCTTCCAGTCTATCGTGCCTTATATTATAGGTAGACCATACCTTACACTGCCTGTGTACTGTGCCTTATATTGTAGGTATGCCATACATTACACTGCCTGTCTACTGTGCCTTATACTGTGAATCTACTTAACCTTATACTATCAGTCTAGCCGACCTTATATTCCAAGTCTATCACAACGTCTATATGTAACACTAACGGAGTCCCCAGGTCTCTGAGGGGTCCCAGGTCACAGGCCACGAAGGCCCAGGTTACAGGCCAAGAACGCCCTGGTCACAGACCACGAACGCCCAGGTCACAGACCACGAAGGTACCCCAGGTCACAGACCACGAACCCCAGGTCACAGGCCACGAACGCCCTGGTCACAGACCACGAAGGCTCGGGTCACAGACCACGAAGGTACCCCAGGTCACACAGAGACCATCTTATCACCCCCACCTAGATCACCCCTCCCCCCCTCCCCCTCCTCCCCACAGGTCCGCCAGCATCGCCACCGTCGTCGTCGTTGTATCGCTACAGCCACAACAGGTAATACAGCTGTAGCCAACCACTGTATTTATTTCATGCGGTTCACACGACCGTCCACCGACTGACGAAGACAAACTGCTGGTTGGTCCTGACCCAACCACCCCCCCCCCCTTAAAGGACCCTTCCCCTCCCCCAGCAGGCCATTACGGGGGGGGGGAGGAGACGGAGGAGTCTATCCCCCCCCCCCTCCGTGCCTCCCTCTTTCCCCCCCAAACACACACACACACACACACACACACACGAGGGCCCACGCAGACGGCGACCATAAACCGAGGGGCGCGCGCCCTATCGTCGCGGGACACCTGGGGGGAGGGGGGGGGGGGTGGAGGAGACATGTGACGGGACATACCGATGAGAGAATCACTACTGATTCTATCTGCCCGGCGTCCTCTCCCCCCCAACCCCACCACACACACACACACACACACACACACACACACACGAACGGACGGAGGGGACATATTGGGGGGGGGGGGGTGTCTCTCTCTCTCTCTCTTCACGGACCCTCAAAGTCCTGGACGCATGTAGGGTCTCAGGGGGTGTTCAGGGGGGGCACTTCCCTGACGCTTGTAGAATATCAGTGGCTGTTTAGATTCACTCCCTGACACCCCGAACCTCCAGTGTTGGGGAGCAACGTGGTCTATATCTATCACCCCGACACACGTGCCCGACCATCACAAAAATGTGGTCACAGTGAGATAGATATGTCTGGGTCGCTCACAACCATATCCCATGTGCTCTCTCTCTCTCTCTCTCTCTCTCTCTCTCTCTCTCTCTCTCTCTCTCTCTCTCTCTCTCTCTCTCTCTCTCTATCTATCTATCTATCTATCTATCTCCCCCCCATCACTGAATACCGCTCTCCCTCTTCCTCCCCTTACAGCTAAAAGCCTTTTTCCCCCTTCCCCCCTCCCCTTTTAGGACGTCCCCTCTCTCACTCCCTCTCACCTCCAAACCAACCATTACCCCCCCCTCCCTCTCTCTCCCTCCCTCACTCACATCGTTGCTTTCTTCTCTGTTCAGCGGGTATTCTTTCTGGGATAGCGTGAGAGGTGCGAGGGAGAGGTGCGAGGGAGAGGTGCGAGGAAGAGGCTTGGGAGAGTGTGAGAGGTGTGAGAGAGAGACCTGGGAGAGCATGGGAGGTGCGAGGGAGTGGCCTGGGAGAGTATGATAGGTGCAAGGGAGAGTGGCCTGGGAGAGCGTGAGAGGTGCGAGGGAGAGGCCTGGGAGAGCGTGGGAGAGGTCTGGGAGAGTGTAGTCCCCCACGTTACCACACATGTATAATCCATTCACATCCCACTTAACAACCCCCCCCCCCCGGCCACCACACACACACACACACACACACACACATAAGATTAGCTGATAACATGACGTAATCTTGTAGATAATACGTCATCATTATCATCATCATTATCATCATTATCATTATTAACATCAATATCATTATCATCATTATCATCATTATCATCATCAATATCATTATCATCATTATTATCATCATCATTATTATCATTATCATTATCATCATCATTTATTATCATCATCATTATCATTATCACCGTATTATCATCATCATCATCATCATCATAATGATCATTATCATCACCCAAGGATGTCATGCTTTAAGGCTGAAAATCCTGACCCATTACCTACATACACCAGCCCTTACAGCAAGGAGCATCATCATCATCATCATCAGCATGTACGGATAACACTATCATGCCCCTATGATAACCCGCGCCTCGCTTGCGTAATACTTCATTTACATATACGCATCTACGCCTCTCTATAGGAATACATATTAACATATGTACATAATTATAAGGCCCGCTGGTGTTCACGGACGCCTACGAAAATGATGTTACACAGTCATTTGCATAACGTCGACGACCCAGCCTTTGCAATACGATAAGAACGTAGCGTTTTGAGGACAATTTGACTGATTATATATATATACATATATATATATATATATATATATATATATATATATATATATATATATATATATATATATATATATATATATATTCC
>NC_092230.1:40087077-40117077 GCF_036320965.1 Panulirus ornatus
CCACCCACACCCACACCTCTCCAGTCTCCCCCCCTCCCCCCCCCCTCCCCCCCTCCCCTCTCCCCCCACCATCTCAAGGAGGCTTCAGATAGATTGATTCTCCCCCTCCCCCTCCCCCTCCCCCTCCCCCTCCCCCTCCCCCTCCCCCTCCCCCTTCCCCCCTCCCCCTTCACGCCATGTGTGCCCTTCAAAAAAAAAAAAAAAAAAAAAAAGAGAGATACACACGGGGTGATAATGGTGTCTTTTGTGAGCTGTTGTTGATCGCCGGCAGACGACCTTCCGAGGCGTCGTATTACGTAATGCGACATTTTTACAACAAACACAAAACAAAAAAAAAAACAAACAAAATCTGTTGTTTTTGTCAGGTACAACAAATGTGCAATATTCTATATAAAAGAAATATTATTTATATACAAAAGCAGCCCTAACAACTCAAGGTACAGTATTCTATCAAAATACAGCAATCTATCAAAATACAGCAATCTACCATAATGCAGCAATCTATCATAATACAACCATCTATCATAATACAGCAATCTATCAATCAACAGCTATCAAGATACAGTAATGTATCAAGACACAACAATCTATCAAAATACAGCAATCTATCAAAATACAACAATCTATCAAAATACTGCAATATATCAAAATACAGCAATCTATCAAACTACAGTAATCTATCAAGACATACCACCAAACATGACGGGGGGGGGGGGGTAAAATACAGGAAATAAAATAGTGGCGGTACAAAATACATCACAACACGCCACTCCTGTAAACATCAGGGTTCCAAAATACATTGAAATACAACATAGAAATTACAGTCCAAAGACTTGGATATAGAAGGAAACTAACTCTCAACATATAGAAAACATGGAAAACCTATAGAAAACATAAAGAAAACATATAAAACACAGAAAACATGAAAACATATAGAAAACATACAGAAAACATATTAAAAAATATACAGAAAACAAAGAAAATACAGAAAACTTACAGAAAACATATAGAAAACACACAGAAAACAAAGAAAACATACATAAAACTTACAGAAAACATAGAAAACATACATAAAACTTACAAAAAACATATAGAAAACATACAAAACATACGGAAAACAAAGAAAACATACAGAAAACTTATAGAAAACAAGGAAAACAGAACCTATGGTAAACAAATAGAAAACAGAAAACCTATGGTAAACATATAGAAAACAGAAAACTTATAGTAAACATATAGAAAACATACAGAAAACATAAAGAAAATATACAGAAAACTTATGGAAAAAACATACAGAGAACATGCGATTATAGGCAACTAAAACCCGTGTAAGCTAATCAGTTCTATAGAGAAAAAAAAATGAAAAAATATAAATAGAATGATAGAACAGGAGGCACTTGTTTATATCTACTCACCACGAGTCAACAAATATATGAAGCGAGAGGGGAAAAAATAGCTAAATGAACTCATTAATATGCAAGAATATATAATGTGTATGCCTCGATATCTATCATTTCCCCGATGTGTATATATATATATATATTTTTTTTTTTTTTTTTTTTTTTTTTTTTTATACTTTGTCGCTGTCTCCCGCGTTTGCGAGGTAGCGCAAGGAAACAGACGAAAGAAATGGCCCAACCCCCCCCCCCCATACACATGTACATACACACGTCCACACACGCAAATATACATACCTACACAGCTTTCCATGGTTTACCCCAGACGCTTCACATGCCTTGATTCACTCCACTGACAGCACGTCAACCCCTGTATACCTAATCGCTCCAATTCACTCTATTCCTTGCCCTCCTTACACCCTCCTGCATGTTCAGGCCCCGATCACACAAAATCTTTTTCACTCCATCTTTCCACCTCCAATTTGGTCTCCCTCTTCTCCTCGTTCCCTCCACCTCCGACACATATATCCTCTTGGTCAATCTTTCCTCACTCATTCTCTCCATGTGACCAAACCATTTCAAAACACCCTCTTCTGCTCTCTCAACCACGCTCTTTTTATTTCCACACATCTCTCTTACCCTTACGTTACTTACTCGATCAAACCACCTCACACCACACATTGTCCTCAAACATCTCATTTCCAGCACATCCATCCTCCTGCGCACAACTCTATCCATAGCCCACGCCTCGCAACCATACAACATTGTTGGAACCACTATTCCTTCAAACATACCCATTTTTGCTTTCCGAGATACTGTTCTCGACTTCCACACATTTTTCAAGGCTCCCAAAATTTTCGCCCCCTCCCCCACCCTATGATCCACTTCCGCTTCCATGGTTCCATCCGCTGACAGATCCACTCCCAGATATCTAAAACACTTCACTTCCTCCAGTTTTTCTCCATTCAAACTCACCTCCCAATTGACTTGACCCTCAACCCTACTGTACCTAATAACCTTGCTCTTATTCACATTTACTCTTAACTTTCTTCTTCCACACACTTTACCAAACTCAGTCACCAGCTTCTGCAGTTTCTCACATGAATCAGCCACCAGCGCTGTATCATCAGCGAACAACAACTGACTCACTTCCCAAGCTCTCTCATCCCCAACAGACTTCATACTTGCCCCTCTTTCCAGGACTCTTGCATTTACCTCCCTAACAACCCCATCCATAAACAAATTAAACAACCATGGAGACATCACACACCCCTGATGTGTATACATATATTCCTTTCCTTGATATATATATATATATATATATATATATATATATATATAGTCATTTCCCTGATGTGTATATATACACAGCAGATCTGATCTTCTTCATAATCATCACGCTTGAGCTGTAGTAATCGCATTAAAATGTTTTTTTCTGATTAATATGTAGATATATATATGCACATTTGTACCTAATTAATGAATAGATTCATGCAAAGATTTTTTCTAATCAATATGTAAATTTATGCACAATCTTCTCTAATTAATATGTAGATTTATGCATAGTTCTTTCCTAATTAATATGAAAACTTATGCAAAGGTGTTTCTTTTCTCAATAACATGTAGACTTACGCACAAATTCTATTTCTAATTAAAATGTAGGTTTATGGCAGTACGTGACTCAAATTCTAATCACTTCATTCCCTTTACGTGGGGAACCTACAGTGTAAGTTTGAGGCTTATATACTTACTTGTTCTCAAGTTATCGTGCGGACACACACACACACACACACACACACACACACACACACTGTCGTCCAGCATAGCAATGTTACAGCACTGAGTCGTCCAACACAGCACCGTTAATAAGCCAATCCATTGTTCAACCCAGCAACGTTTAACAAAGCCGCCCTCCAGCACAGCAAAGTTAAGCCCCACTCTACCACCCTCTTGTTTAAACAGCTACGGTAAACCACTCCGCCGCTTGTAACATAGCCAGACCACAACCCTGGAGCACTACAACCTAGCCATATTTGAAAGATTATAACCGAGCGTTTTCGACGACCACAAAACACGTATCGAAAAACATTTCAAAAAAAAAATTCAAATTCTATGTAACCATTTCCTTCCAACATAGCATTGATGACAGACTAACCTAGCCATAACACAGCACACTGAAATATAACACAGCGGCAAATAACATAATAAAACACATATATTTAAGGGGAAAAAACCTACAGAATATATTTTTACTTGCTGCCCAAGCCTACCTTTCGAGTTAATATGATACATAGAGAAATACAAGTAAAAAATACATCACATAATATACTACATCATTCCTGCAAAGATATTTCCTCCACAATTTTTTTTTTGTCACCCTTCATAAAGACAAAAAAAAAATTAAAAATCCCACAAACAATATACATTGAAGATGGAAACACCACAAACCCATGAACGAAAATAAGTTAGGGTTTACCTAAAACACTATTTTTACATGTACTTTAAGTCGCCACATATATATATATATATATATATATATATATATATATATATATATATATATATATATATATATATATATATAAAATTACATATTAATCATTTAAGAAAGAATTTGAATCAACCGATAAAACTCCAAGATAAAGACAGAAAAAACAGCTGATATATAGACTACATATACATATATAAAAGAGGATGTACATACTGTCCTAAACCTTAAAGCTGGAGTACTGTACTTACTTTAGCCATGTACACACTGTAGTACTGTCCTTGAACCTTGTACACACTGTAGTACTGTACTTACTTTAGCCATGTACACACTGTAGTACTGTCCTTGAACCTTGTACACACTGTAGTACTGTACTTACTTTAGCCATGTACACACTGTAGTACTGTCCTTGAACCTTGTACACACTGTAGTACTGTACTTACTTTAGCCATGTACACACTGTAGTACTGTCCTTGAACCTTGTACACACTGTAGTACTGTACTTACTTTAGCCATGTACACACTGTAGTACTGTCCTTGAACCTTGTACACACTGTAGTACTGTACTTACTTTAGCCATGTACACACTGTAGTACTGTCCTTGAACCTTGTACACACTGTAGTACTGTACTTAATAAGGCACGTGAGTGTTGGGTTACCGCCAGCACACGGACGGGCGAACGCAACACCTGTGTGGGGATAACAGCTCATTAGACCAGCCAGATGTGGCAAGGGGAAAAAAAGAAAAAGAAAAAAAAAAGATTTTGGTATTGTGTTTCAAAAGCAGACAGTGTTTTGCTTTCCAACAACAGGAAAGTGGGTTTGTGTTTTTTCCCCCCATCTCTCTCTCTCTCTCTCTCTCTCTCTCTCTCTCTCTCTCTCTCTCTCTCTCTCTCTCTCTCCCTTAGGGCGTTCCAAAACTACGCCTCGGAAGTACAAATAAGCTTGCGACCAAGAGGAATTTCAACCCCAGGGCTGGGGAATAAAAAAGAAATAAAAGATCAGAGTAGAGGCGACTGGAAAGCTATACAACAGCCATTCCAAACAACAGGACCGAAGTGTATATTAGAGTTCCATGTTTCCAGACTTGCCCAAAAGAACATCAGCTTCTTTGCTTCCAGTCCTCCAATATCTTCCAGGTCAAGGGCTCCCAAAGGCCATAACTCCTTAGTTCCAGGGCATTTCGGGCTCAGCGAAGCTCCTTAGGGATCTTCAGCCTTCTAAGGTCCACCGCTCCCAAGAGCCACAATTCCAGGGATTCCGTGTTCATTCCAGAACTCCTTTGGTCCCGAGGATCCCCCCAACGATAAGGGCTTCCAGGATCTGGAGCTGGAAGCGTCCAGAGCTCCCTCCACCTCTCTGGGTCTGAAGGGATGTCAAAGCTCTCAACTTAGAAGAGTTCCTCCTGGAACCAGAGTTTCCAGGTTCTGGAGTTCCAGGTTCTAAGCCAGCCTGGACACTGACTTCTAAAGCGTGGGCTTCCGACATCGGAAACGTAAGAGTGAACGTAGGTTTTGCGACGTGGCAAACAGCTCACGTTGACGTGTGGGCCGCTGACGTGGAATACGTCCCCCCCCCCCCCCAGAGGCGCCGGCTTGCGACATGACCAAACGTACCAGAGGCGTTGGCATGTGACATGATGAGCTACGATTGGTCGGTGTTTCTGCGACAGGTAATCACTACGTGTTGCAGTAGATATGATCACACGAATATAACAAAACGTTTCCTGTATCTGGTCGTCCACGTTCGCCGTATCGTAATTTCGGCTCCGCCCCCTCGTGTATGAGGGAGACGAGGACGAGTCGTAGTGACCGTGGTGTGGGGGCGTCCTCTGAACGGCGACTGGCCCGAAGGACTCTCCACAACGACCTTGCTGGAAGGACTTTCCACAACGACCTTGCCGGAAGGACTCTCCACAGCGACCTTGCTGGAAGGACTCTCCACAACGACCTTGCTGGAAGGACTCTCCACAACGACCTTGCTGGAAGGACTCTCCACAACGACCTTGCTGGAAGGACTCTCCACAGCCACCCCGCTGGAAGGACTCTCCACAGCGACCCCGCTGGAAGGACTTTCCACAGCGACCTTACTGGAAGGACTCTCCACTGCGACCTTGCCGGAAGGACTCTCCACAGCGACCTCGAAGGAAGGACTCTCCACAGCGACCCCGCTGGAAGGACTCTCCACAGCGACCCTCGCCAGGTCGGGCCCGGGACTCACACCACAGCTCCTGGGGGAGGCGCTGGGGGAGGCGTTGCCCCTAAATCATCCACGGCACAGAAGAAGAAAATGAAATATGGCAGAACACCCGAGGCCTTATTGATATTAGAAATGATCTAGACAGAATGCCTCCTACTGCTGCCTCCTCCTCCTCCTACTGCCTCCTGCTGCTGCCTCCTGCTGCTGGTGATGATGTATCTGCCCCTCAGACTGCTGATGATGAACGGCTAGGGGCGAGGGTGGGATATGGATGATCTGGTGGCGTGAGGGACTTGGGGCCCAAAAGGGGAGGGGGTGTGGGGGGAGGGGGGTGAGGGAGGGGAAACGTTTTGCAATGGTACATGTCTGGAGGGTAAACTGCCCCTACCATACCCTCCCTACGTGATGGGTAAACTACCCCTACCATACCCTCCCTACATGATGGGTAAACTGCCCCTACCATACCCTCCCTACATGATGGGTAAACTGCCCCTACCATACCCTCCCTACATGATGGGTAAACTGCCCCTACCATACCCTCCCTACGTGATGGGTAAACTGCCCCTACCATACCCTCCCTACATGATGGGTAAACTGCCCCTACCATACCCTCCCTACATGATGGGTAAACTGCCCCTACCATACCCTCCCTACATGATGGGTAAACTGCCCCTACCATATCCTCCCTACATGATGGGTAAACTGCCCCTACCATACCCTCCCTACATGATGGGTAAACTGCCCCTACCATACCCTCCCTACGTGATGGGTAAACTGCCCCTACCATACCCTCCCTACATGATGGGTAAACTGCCCCTACCATACCCTCCCTACATGATGGGTAAACTGCCCCTACCATACCCTCCCTACATGATGGGTAAACTGCCCCTACCATACCCTCCCTACATGATGGGTAAACTGCCCCTACCATACCCTCCCTACATGATGGGTAAACTGCCCCTACCATACCCTCCCTACATGATGGGTAAACTGCCCCTACCATACCCTCCCTACGTGATGGGTAAACTGCCCCTACCATACCCTCCCTACATGATGGGTAAACTGCCCCTACCATACCCTCCCTACATGATGGGTAAACTGCCCCTACCATACCTTCCCTACATGATGGGTAAACTGCCCCTACCATACCCTCCCTACATGATGGGTAAACTGCCCTACCATACCCTCCCTACATGATGGGTAAACTGCCCCTACCATACCTTCCCTACATGATGGGTAAACTGCCCCTACCATACCCTCCCTACATGATGGGTAAACTGCCCCTACCATACCTTCCCTACATGATGGGTAAACTGCCCCTACCATACCCTCCCTACATGATGGGTAAACTGCCCCTACCATACCTTCCCTACATGATGGGTAAACTGCCCCTACCATACCTTCCCTACATGATGGGTAAACTGCCCCTACCATACCCTCCCTACATGATGGGTAAACTGCCACTACCATACCCTCCCTACATGATGGGTAAACTGCCCCTACCATGCCCTCCCTGTATGATGGGTAAACTGCCCCTACCATACCCTCCCTACATGATAGGTAAACTGCCCCTACCATACCCTCCCTACATGATGGGTAAACTGCCCCTACCATACCCTCCCTACATGATGGGTAAACTGCCCCTACCATACCCTCCCTACATGATGGGTAAACTGCCCCTACCATACCCTCCCTGTATGATGGGTAAACTGCCCCTACCATACCCTCCCTACATGATAGGTAAACTGCCCCTACCATACCCTCCTACATGATGGGTAAACTGCCCCTACCATACCCTCCCTACATGATGGGTAAACTGCCCCTACCATACCCTCCCTACATGATGGGTAAACTGCCCCTACCATACCCTCCCTACATGATGGGTAAACTGCCCCTACCATACCCTCCCTACATGATGGGTAAACTGCCCCTACCATACCCTCCCTACATGATGGGTAAACTGCCCCTACCATACCTTCCCTACATGATGGGTAAACTGCCCCTACCATACCCTCCCTACATGATGGGTAAACTGCCCCTACCATACCCTCCCTGTATGATGGGTAAACTGCCCCTACCATACCCTCCCTACATGATAGGTAAACTGCCCCTACCATACCCTCCCTACATGATGGGTAAACTGCCCCTACCATACCCTCCCTACATGATGGGTAAACTGCCCCTACCATACCCTCCCTACATGATGGGTAAACTGCCCCTACCATAACCCTCCCTACATGATGGGTAAACTGCCCCTACCATAACCCTCCCTACATGATGGGTAAACTGCCCCTACCATACCCTCCCTACATGATGGGTAAACTGCCCCTACCATACCTTCCCTACATGATGGGTAAACTGCCCCTACCATACCCTCCCTACATGATGGGGTAAACTGCCCCTACCATACCCTCACCTACATGATGGGTAAACTGCCCCTACCATACCCTCCCTACATGATGGGTAAACTGCCCCTACCATACCCTCCCTACATGATGGGTAAACTGCCCCTACCATACCCTCCCTACATGATGGGTAAACTGCCCCTACCATACCCTCCCTACATGATGGGTAAACTGCCCCTACCATACCTTCCCTACATGATGGGTAAACTGCCCCTACCATACCCTCCCTACATGATGGGTAAACTGCCCCTACCATACCCTCCCTACATGATGGGTAAACTGCCCCTACCATACCCTCCCTACGTGATGGGTAAACTGCCCCTACCATACCCTCCCTACATGATGGGTAAACTGCCCCTACCATACCCTCCCTACATGATGGGTAAACTGCCCCTACCATACCTTCCCTACATGATGGGTAAACTGCCCTACCATACCCTCCCTACATGATGGGTAAACTGCCCTACCATACCCTCCCTACATGATGGGTAAACTGCCCCTACCATACCTTCCCTACATGATGGGTAAACTGCCCCTACCATACCCTCCCTACATGATGGGTAAACTGCCCCTACCATACCTTCCCTACATGATGGGTAAACTGCCCCTACCATACCCTCCCTACATGATGGGTAAACTGCCCCTACCATACCTTCCCTACATGATGGGTAAACTGCCCCTACCATACCTTCCCTACATGATGGGTAAACTGCCCCTACCATACCCTCCCTACATGATGGGTAAACTGCCTCTACCATACCCTCCCTACATGATGGGTAAACTGCCCCTACCATGCCCTCCCTGTATGATGGGTAAACTGCCCCTACCATACCCTCCCTACATGATAGGTAAACTGCCCCTACCATACCCTCCCTACATGATGGGTAAACTGCCCCTACCATACCCTCCCTACATGATGGGTAAACTGCCCCTACCATACCCTCCCTACATGATGGGTAAACTGCCCCTACCATACCCTCCCTGTATGATGGGTAAACTGCCCCTACCATACCCTCCCTACATGATAGGTAAACTGCCCCTACCATACCCTCCCTACATGATGGGTAAACTGCCCCTACCATACCCTCCCTACATGATGGGTAAACTGCCCCTACCATACCCTCCCTACATGATGGGTAAACTGCCCCTACCATACCCTCCCTACATGATGGGTAAACTGCCCCTACCATACCCTCCCTACATGATGGGTAAACTGCCCCTACCATACCCTCCCTACATGATGGGTAAACTGCCCCTACCATACCTTCCCTACATGATGGGTAAACTGCCCCTACCATACCCTCCCTACATGATGGGTAAACTGCCCCTACCATACCCTCCCTACATGATGGGTAAACTGCCCCTACCATACCCTCCCTACATGATGGGTAAACTGCCCCTACCATACTACCACATTCTTCCCCAACAAAACAAGAACAAGAACACACAAAAGCATTTAAGACCACCTCATTTCGACCACAAGTTTACTTAAACAAGATCCTTATATAAATACTTTTTTATCATAAATAAATCTAGTTATCTGAAAAAAAAAACCCCATTCTTAACAACGTGGTAAGGAGTCCTAAATGAATTATTAATATGTTGGGTTTTATTATGGCAGTAAACTACGGCAGCCTGGCGATAAATACCTTTTAAAATACTTAAGTTGAGAGAAGGAAGTGAAAAAATAAAAGTAATGATCAGTCTAGCCTTCCTCCTTCCCACCCCACCCCACCCCACCCCATCCCCTCGAACCCTCTACCTTTCAAAACCCCATTCCCGCCCTAACGCTGCCTTCATTCCTTCCTTCAAAATTCAAAGAGGATCGTCAACTTGCCCATTCCATCTCTCACGTTGACTTCATTCCTTCCTTCAAAGTTTCTAAAAGAAACCATCACTTCCCTTTCAATATAAACTATATGTATATATAAAGATATCTTTTTTTTCCTTGGGGTTATGGTGTGTGTATGGTGATGGGGTCAGAGGTCATTCTTTTCAACTCACTGATCACTAAGTATGTTAAGACACTGAAGATATATCACAGGGATTTCTCGATTACATAACCTGTAATGTCAGTTGTACAAATACAGATTTCTCGATTACATAACCTGTAATGTCATTTGTACAAGTACAGATTTCTCGATTACATAAACTATAATGTCATTTGTACAAGTACAGATTTCTCGATTACATAACCTGTAATGTCATTTGTACAAGTACAGATTTCTCGATTACATAACCTGTAATGTCGGTTGTACAAGTACAGATTTCTCGATTACATAACCTGTAATGTCCTAAATACAAATTACAGATTTGAGTGACAAGTGTACGTGGCTGTCAATACCATGTTGGTCAGAGGGGAGATGAACCTTATCAACCACTTGAGCAAGACTGTACGACCTTTGGGCACGACCGGCGTGCCCAAGGGTCGTCCCGTCGAGCACAAGGGTCGTCGTCCCGTTGTGCCCAAGGGTCGTCGTTCACAAAGGGTCGTATTTACCTCCGGGGTTAAGGTGCTACTCCTGCCAAGAGCTAGGTCAAGGCATGGCCATCAGAGGTCACCTCTCCTGTGTACCATTCCTGTACTGGATCATATTGACGACTTCAAACGACCTCTCTTTATCTTTCATCGTTTGGTGGTCAATTATTTAGGCTCTGGGACCATGACAATTACCTGGGTCATTAAGCCCGTCAATGGCAAGTTAGAACCGATGGTCGAAATAACTTTAAACACCTTTTAAAGTGTACATAGTACACACATACAGGAACTATAGCCCAGATCTTTTCAAAACTTATATCCCTTTATACAACTAAATTATGTAACTAGATTATATATTATATATCCAAACCTTAAGTTCTTCATGTCATAAATAGATATTATATTCATTGTAATTATGCTTTACATAATTAGATACCTATATGATACCTATGAATATATAGTTTTTAATTTGATGTCATCCTGCGAGAGAAAACGGAACGAAAACGATTTTATAAGACACGACACCGACGGGTAACTTCGACATCCCGGACACATGAGCGTCTTCGCCTGACTTTTAAACTTGTTGAAACAATGTCAAAAGGTCAATCCTGAAAGAATTATAACAGAATCCCACTATAAGGAAGACGAAAACAAAAATAAACTGATCTACCATGGCAAGAAAGGACGGAGGCGAATTAGAAAACAAGGGTGTAGTGACACTGAGAGAAAACGGGCGGGGGAAGCGGCAGCAGCAGCTTTTAGCGGGAAAAAGACCGGCCAGGCCAGGCGGTCACGTGACCATCCCTCCGTCACCCAGGTCAACTGGCAACCCCCCGGGGAGGGACGAGACTTCCCTCCCTCCTTCCCTCCCTCCTTCCCTCTCTTGTGAGTTTGCAACCCGCACTGAACGGACCTCCTCCTCACACCTCACACCTCATCACGGATGGCGAACACACACACACACACACACACACACACACACACACACACACACACACACACAATTGCTCAGTAGCGGCGTCAAATGAGGTGGCCGAGCGAGCGAGCGCGCGCGCGTGAGCTACCGCGCGAGGGGTTTACGCGGCGCGCCACGCTCGCTGGTGTACGCCAGACCCTCGTATGATTGTTTACCTCCTGACGGGGTAGGGTTGCCAGGCACCGCCACGCCACGCCACGCCACGCCACTTACGGCGCGGACGTATTTTTATTCTATTTTCATTTCTCTCTCCACCAATTCGCTGTTGTGTCATAAACGAGATGTTGTAGGTTATTAAGCGGTGATGAGAGGATGTTATAACCATGTTGTGTATTAACGATTATCAACAACCATTCTCTCGTTAAATGGGACAGAGTATAGTGCTATGACCCGAATCAGTTTTAGGCCTACAGTTTACAAAGACCGGAAATGAGTTGTTGGTGTATTTGTTTTCTATCTAATCATTGTTTTTTTTATGCTTGTTTCTATGTCAGACTGGAGGAGCAGTTGTTATTGGCGTATGGGGTTTCGAACCTGGCGCCTCGCCTCGCCCGCCCTTCCCTAACCGTCTGTGTGCACGAGTTCGCCATCGGGTTGGTTACTGGCCGAGTGATAACAAGGTCGTGTCATTACCAGTTAATTGGGTCATTCTGGGATCATTCTGTTGTTTATCTTTTTAAACGGCCTTGTTTGTAGCCAAGGAAGATGTTCTTATATTCCAATTGTCTAGTTATATCATAACTTTAAACTATTCAAATTTACGTACGTATATGCATTCTTACATTTTCTTTTTTTTAATAATTTAGTTACATAATTCTCTCTCTCTCTCTCTCTCTCTCTCTCTCTCTCTCTCTCTCTCTCTATATATATATATATATATATATATATATATATATATATATATATATATATATATATATATATATATATATATATATAATGCTTTGTGGGAGGACGTTTAACTCATAAATGAATTACTTTATGCCGGAGCAATAACTGACTTAATTATGGCTGTTTCAAAAGTAATCCCAACATGTAAACCATTACTTTTGAGAAGTAATTAATCTTCGTAAATAATCACGTTAATCTGACAATAACAACAACACGATAAACTTGATATTAATATTTGGCTTTACCAACAACCTGGAAATTATATCACAACCTTCAAACCTACAACTGATCGTTTTAAAAAGATTATCTATGTTAACTTGCCGTAATCATTCCCATTGGATTATATAATCGTTATAATTCCTATAGGCCTATACAAAGGGAGGCTATCATTCCCATAGAATTATATAAGTTATAATTCCTATAGACCCATATAGCGGGAGGCTATAATTTCCTATAGGTTTATATAGGAGGCAGCTATGATTCTTATGGACCTATATAACGGGTGGCTATAATTCCAATATAGATCTAAATGACGAGCAGCTATAACTCCTACCTACCTAAATAATGGACAGCTATAGACTATAGATCCATAATGGGAAGATATATCCCACGACTCGATCTATACACTGCCCACGAAACTATACAACAGCCATCTATGTCTTTCGTGTATATACACTATCTATACACTTCCCACGAAACTATACAACAGCCATCTATGTCTTTCGTGTCTATACACTATACAATTCCCACGAAACTATATAACAGCCATCTATGTCTTTCGTGTCTATGCGACGGAAGGGGAAAGAGAGAGAGAGAGAGAGAGAGAGAGAGAGAGAGAGAGAGAGAGAGAGAGAGAGAGAGAGAGAGAGAGCTATCACAGATGCTATAGTGTCATCGGGTGGGTTATGACGTGTTAAGTGATAGGCTGTCTCTATATATGAACTTATCCAGGTCATGAAGATGAGGCCTACCCTTCCCCCCCCCCCCTCACCCCTTCCCCATCACCCAGCCGTCCTCCTATAACTTCATCCATCCACCCATTCCTCCCTATCTCTCTCCCCCCATCCCCTCTCCTCCCTCCCTCCCTCCCTCCCTCTCCCTCTCTATCAATCCATCTCGCTTATGAGACAAGGACGGGGTCTAGTGAAGTAATGAGATGGGGGCGCCAATGGGATGGCGGGGCTAGTGGGATGGAGAGCTCGTGTGTGTGTGTGTGTGTGTGTGTGCGTGTGTGTGTGTGTGTCTCATCCTGATCTCAGACAGTCATGTCATAAGGTCATAACCCCTCCCTTCTCTCCCCCCCTCCCGAGAGATCACCCACAGTCACCCCCCCCCCACCCACCTCACAGGTGACATAACAACCCTTTGAGCACGACAGTACGACACCCCCCCTACCACCCCGTCCCGTTAAGCTTACAGGGTCGTACCGTCGTGCTCAAGGGTCGTACTCAGCCATCGTGCTTAAAGGCGTTTTTTTTAAAACCTCTCCCTTTATAATAATAATAATAACAATAATAAAAATAATAATAATAATAATAATAATAATAATAATAATAATAATGATAATAATGATAACAATAATAATAATAACAATAATAATAATAATAATAATAATAACAATAATAATAATAATAATAATAATAATAATAATAATAATAATAATAATAATAAAATAATAATGTTCATAATAATAACAAAAGAACAATAATAATAATAATAATAATAATAATAATAATAATAATAATAATAATAATAATAATAATAATTATAATAATAATTCTCGATTTGTATAGGCATCATCTCTGCCTGCTTCCATCCCCCCACTGCATCCCCCTCTACATACACACACACACACACACACACACACACACACACACACACACACACACACACACACATCAGCAGCAACTTACAGGGTTAAGTTTAAAGGTCCGTGACGTCACAGGAACATCGCTTATAAATATTAATGTTTGTAAAAACCGCCAACTAACATTAACACATGGGCTACCCCCTCTATCTCTCTCCCCCCTCCCCCAAATTCGGTTGCAACACAGCACAAATATTTTATATACAAGTATATCTAAGATGGCGCAGTTGACTTAAACGCCCATGACGAAGATTTCAACTTATCCCCTCGCCTACCCTTACCGTGTTAATACCACACATGCATCTATGCGCAAGAATAAGAAAATAAATAAAAAAAAAATAATAATTATCGGAAATCAACGTCCCGCATCTTCTTGGCAGTGTTGCCCATGCGTGATCACAATAATATTCTCCAGGTATATCATATTCGTCTGGTTAAATAATATTAATAATAACTACGTCAGGATTAAATCATTTTATACTCTAACTGTCATAACTTAAACCTCAACTGTCTAATATCAAAATTAACAGCTGTGAGGTTATTAAACGCGAGTAATACAGATTAAAATACAAAAACTGAATATAAAAAATGAGTAGAAAATGTATATGATATAGTGTATAAAATATGTAAGGAAAAAGCTTTATATAAAGACTTTGTGAAAAAAGCTTTGTATATATAAAATCTGTAAAAAAGCTTTATATATAAAATCTAAAAAAAGCTTTATACATATAATGTGAAAAAAGCTTTATATATAAAATCTGTAAAAAAGCTTTATATATAAAATCAGTAAAAAAGCCTTATATATAAAATCATTAAAAAAGCTTTATATATATAAAATCAGTAAAAAAGCTTTATACATAAAATCTAAAAAAGCTTTATATATAAAATATGTAAAAGCTTTATATATATATATATATATATATATATATATATATATATATATATATATCAGTAAAAAAAAAGCGTTATACATAAAATCTAAAAAAAAGCTTTATATATAAAATATGTAAAAGCTTTATATATATATCAGTAAAAAAAGCTTTATACATAAAATCTAAAAAAGCTTTATATATAAAATATGTAAAAAAAATCTTTATATATTGTTATTAAGGGAGCAGGAGTCAGTGTGAGAGTGTGTATGGCGTGTTGGAGTTATTTCTCTTGGTGCTAACCAAGAGAAAATGGCTGAAAGAATTTTTATTTCGGTGGGTGGATGAAACAGCTTGACGGGTGACTACGGGTGACGGTTTGACGGGTGACGACAGATGACGACTTGACGGGTGAGGGTTTAAATGAGCCCCTTCCCCCCCCCCCTCACCTCGCATACTGAACTGCAAACCTCCACCACTTTACACCATCAAACTGGTTAGGTATGTGTGGTTCCCATGACCGGGTCTTCTCTTCGAGGGGGAGGGGGTGTGGTCTTCTGGGTCTGGTCTGGTGTGGTCCGGTCTGGTCTTTCCTTCATTAACCTCCTCATTTACCACATCCTCATCCTCTTGTAACTGCTGGGTCCTTAACCATCAAATAGGTGGATAGATTGGATGGACAGATAGATAGATGAATAATAGATAGACAGAGAGAGAGAGAGAGAGAGAGAGAGAGAGAGAGAGAGAGAGAGAGAGAGAGAGAGAGAGAGAGAGAGAGCAATATATAAATAGATAGAAGTAGATAGATAGTTAGACAGACAGATCGATAGACAGATAGATAGACAGACAGACAGATAGATAGATAGATAGATAGATAAATAGATAGATAGACAGACAGACAGATAGATAGATAGATAGATAGATAGATAGATAGATAGATAGATAGATAGATAAATAGATAGATAGGTAAATAGATAGATCGATAAATAGAAAGATACAGAGAGGCTGACAGATAGACAGACAGACAGATAGAGAAGGAGACAGACAGACAGACAGTGTTGCATCATCCTAAGTAAGCATCACCACCTGTGATGTGTACAGTGTGTGTGTGTGTGTGTGTGTGTGTGTGTGTGTGTGTGTGTGTGTACAGTGTGTATGTGTGTGTGTGTGTGTGTGTGTGTGTGTGTGTGTGTGTGTGTGTGTACAGTGTGTGTGTGTGTGTGTGTGTGTGTGTGTGTGTGTGTGTGTGTGTGTGTGTGTGTGACCCCCGGGCCACGACCCAGCCAGCCTGGGGACCTGGCACCAGCCCACACAGCCAAGCGGCCCGCCTCGTACACCACCACCATGGCTCATTAAACTGTGAGGAGACGCCGCTCGCATACCGGGCAGCCCACCGACGTCCGTCTCTCTCTCTCTCTCTCTCTCTCTCTCTCTCTCTCTCTCTCTCTCTCTCTCTCTCTCTCTCTCTCTCCGAGAGACCCCCCCCAACGGCCAAGTCTCTCGTCTGTATCTCAAACGTCTCTCTAAGGGGGGGTCCCTTACCCCCTCATCCCCCCTCCCCCCTCACTTAAGGAGAGTACATAATTGACCTGGGGGAAGGGGGAAGAGGGAAGGGGGGGAAGGGAAAGTCTCTCCCATAACACCCCCTCCCTCCCTCCCCCCCCCCCCCCCCCCATTAACTCACGGTCTACGTCTCGTCTATCCTGGAGGAGTGGGGAGGTGGAGGGAGGGGGGGGGGAGAAGGGGGGAAGGAGAAACACCCAGGGTAAGTTATCTACACCCGAGCTGTAAGTTATTTACACCCGCGCTGTAAGTTATCTACACCCGCGCTGTAAGTTATTTACACCCGCGCTGTAAGTTATCTACACCCGCGCTGTAAGTTATCTACACCCGCGCTTTAAGTTATCTACACCCGCGCTGTAAGTTATCTACACCCGAGCTGTAAGTTATCTACACCCGCGCTGTAAGTTATCTACACCCGCGCTGTAAGTTATTTACACCCGCGCTGTAAGTTATCTACACCCGCGCTATAAGTTATCTACACCCGCGCTTTAAGTTATCTACACCCGCGCTGTAAGTTATCTACACCCGCGCTGTAAGTTATTTACACCCGCGCTGTAAGTTATCTACACCCGCGCTGTAAGTTATCTACACCCGCGCTGTAAGTTATCTACACCCGCGCTGTAAGTTATCTACACCCGCGCTGTAAGTTATCTACACCCGCGCTATAAGTTATCTACACCCGCGCTGTAAGTTATCTACACCCGCGCTGTAAGTTATTTACACCCGCGCTGTAAGTTATCTACACCCGCGCTGTAAGTTATCTACACCCGCGCTGTAAGTTATCTACACCCGCGCTGTAAGTTATTTACACCCGCGCTGTAAGTTATCTACACCCGCGCTGTAAGTTATCTACACCCGCGCTATAAGTTATCTACACCCGCGCTGTAAGTTATCTACACCCGAGCTGTAAGTTATCTACACCCGCGCTATAAGTTATCTACACCCGCGCTGTAAGTTATCTACACCCGCGCTGTAAGTTATCTACACCCGCGCTGTAAGTTATCTACACCCGCGCTGTAAGTTATCTACACCCGCGCTGTAAGTTATCTACACCCGCGCTGTAAGTTATCTACACCCGCGCTGTAAGTTATCTACACCCGAGCTGTAAGTTATCTACACCCGCGCTGTAAGTTATCTACACCCGCGCTGTAAGTTATCTACACCCGCGCTGTAAGTTATCTACACCCGCGCTGTAAGTTATCTACACCCGCGCTGTAAGTTATCTACACCCGCGCTGTAAGTTATCTACACCCGCGCTGTAAGTTATCTACACCCGCGCTGTAAGTTATCTACACCCGCGCTGTAAGTTATCTACACCCGAGCTGTAAGTTATCTACACCCGCGCTGTAAGTTATCTACACCCGCGCTGTAAGTTATCTACACCCGCGCTGTAAGTTATCTACACCCGCGCTGTAAGTTATCTACACCCGCGCTGTAAGTTATTAGCAACCGCAGAGTTCTAGCTTCCCCCCCACCCCAACCCCCCCGCCACAATCCCTCCCCCCCTAACGCAGGTCCATATAAATCTCAAATCCAAATTCCGCGTTAACGTTTTGTGGTAAAAATGCATGACGTTACACTACTTGGAATATATATATATATATATATATATATATATATATATATATATATATATATATATATATATATATATATATTCCTCTGAGTCCACGGGAAAAATGAAACACGATAAGTTCCCAAGTGCACTTTCGTGTAATAATCACATCATCAGGGGAGACACAAGAGAGAAATATAAGTCAGTTGATACACACACACACACACACACACACACACACACACACACACACACACACACACACACACACCCTCTCCCCTGTTCTACATTTGACCATGTTCTTCCCAGTGGTATTCTAGAACAGGAATACATTAAAGAACTTTTTTTCCTTTGCACTTTCCTATTCAACTCCCATGGCAGTGTATCCTAGCTTTGCTATGTGGTGCGCTTTCTCATCTATCTCCCTGTGTGATGTTGAGCCAGAGGGAGTGGTGGGTGGTGGGGGAGGAGCCTTCTACTTTACTATCCTCCAGCAGATGACCTCAGATGACCTCGTCATGACCGGTCAGGTCACCTGGGTCTTCCACATACCCTCCCTCCCCTACCCCTACCTAACTCCCCTGACACTTCCTCAACCCCAGTTAATCGCCCCTTTCCCTTTAATCCTGTCCCCACTTCTACCCTAACCCCCTCCCCCCTCCCTCACACTATCCTCCCCACCATCACTCTCCCCTGCAAGCATTCCTCCCTCCCCCTCCGCTTTTACTCCCTATACGCCCTTCCTACACAACTCTCAGCACATGAATCACCCCTACAGCCACTCCCACACTCCCCCACCTCAACCTAAACTTCCCCCCACCGATCTCTTCATCTCCCCATCCAGATATTCCCACACTTCCTACTGGTTACTTCGATTCACCCCCCTTCCACCCCATTACCTCTCCCTTCCCTACACCACACCACCCCCTTTCCCCTCCTCCTCCTCTCCTCCCCTCCCCAAAATGCATCTCCAATCCCCCTTTACCCCATCGCATCCCAACACACACCCCAACCTGTCCCTCTCCCCTTCTCCCCACGCCACAAGACCCCTAAACTCCCCTCCCCTCCCTCTTCCCCCAGTTCAACCTTTACTCCTACCTCCCCTCCTTGGCCAAGAGATGGCCTTCCACTTGAGCAGGGGGAGGAGGATGGGATGGGGGTGTGTTGAGACAACACAGCACAAATGAGAATTCAGACGAAATAACATATGAATCAGGCATTGACGAAGAGCAAGACACCAACCACGCCGCGTCGACCCAAGGAGGTCAAAGTGTTCCACGGGTCAGGTCAGGTCAAGCTGCACCGGATGGGTCAGGTGGTGTTTACCCCCCCAGGGGTCAGAGAGGGAGGGGACCTGAGAAATGAGGACTGGACCCAAAGGAGGAAGGGGATTAGAATGTATTCGTATCTTGTCTTTCCCCAGGGGGAGTTACCATAACTACTTCTCACGCCACTGCCACAAGCGCTTTACCTCACACCTCACACAGGACAAGCGCCAAATGATGCGTCGGAAACGCATGATTTACGCTAAATGTTCTTTGATTTCATACCCACAAGAGATACTGGTATATATCTACAGATAATGAGTTATCAGCAGAACTTAGCTTTACTGGGACACATAATGCCCTCTGTACACATCGTCTACGTAAACAAAGGCGGTGTCATGCTCTTCGTCAAGGCCAAGCTAAACGTATTTTCAAAGTTGGCACAAACTAGATGCCGATGCGTACGACTCATCCAAAACTGGATGCCGATGCGTACGACTCATCCAAAACTGGATGACGATATCCGATATCGCACGAAGACACAGAAGGTGCAAAATTATTACTTGTTGTGTTGTGTACAGGACCCGACTGTGTACAAAGACAATACCTTTTTTTTCATCAAGAAATCCAAATTTTCAGTTGATAACACAAATGATTTGGTTGTTGTATGCGATTGTAACAACCCACCATTAAGTGGGATCTCTTACCACGTGGCCAAGAGGGGAAGGAACTTATCCATTTACCTGCAGACACAGCTGTGTGGATCAGTTTATTATTATCACTGACCCATCGAGAGATAACGACGAATGATAAGGTATCAGTGATGTTCATAAATTCTAAACCTCATAAGCATCTAAGATTAGATTTTAAAAACTAAAGTGGTTTAGTGATTGAATATATATATATATATATATATATATATATATATATATATATATATATATATATATATATAGGATTCACAATAATCCTGCGTCTCATTTAAACGTGATGATTCCAAATTTAAGATCAAAAACACTTCACTATAATGCGTTACGACTATTGATTAAACCAGATGAGGTTTTTTGACGCGTACACAATTGACAAGATACGCAGGAATCAACTTCAAGAAGGGGAAGAAAAGACTCCACAGAACTAATACAGAGAGGAGCAACAAAACGAATTCCATCTTCTTCGACTTATACACTATCAAGCAGGACGGATCCCATTTTCTTTCTTTTTTTTTTCAAACGCCTCGATAACATAGAACACATGTTCTCGATTGAACAGATGTTCTCGAATAACTTGGTCGGACGTAACACGAACATTTTTTCTCACACGAGAACGATATTCGAGAACAGAGAACAACCCTCCCTCGAGATGTTTTATGCCGTGTGTGTGTGTGTGTGTGTGTGTGTGTGTGTGTGTGTGTGTGTGGTTAGCCGACTGGAGAACCTAAAATTAACATGGAATTTAATTACCTTAAGCTGTGCCTCCCACCCCTCCCCCCCACACCTGCCTCTCTCTCCCCTAAACACACCTCCAGTCTCACCTCCCCCCCTCCCCTCCTCCCCCCTACCACACCTTCAGTCCCTCCCCCCATCCTCCCCTTCGCCCCTACCATGGCCCCTCCCCCATCCCCCCATCCCCCCTCCCTTTCCCCCTCACCCTAACACACCACCAACCCCGCCCGAGCGCCACCCCCCTTCCCCCCCTCCCCCTCCCCCTCCTAAAATCCCAACCCACGTACTGCCCCTCCCCTCCTCCTCCTCCTCCTCCGCCCCCTCCTGCTCCCATATCCAGCCCCGCCCCTACCCCCGTCCATCCTCTCTCTCTCTCTCTCTCTCTCTCTCTCTCTCTCTCTCTCTCTCTCTCTCTCTCTCTCTCTCTCTCCCGGCGCGTCAGCCATTTTCCGTCTGGTGTATGTCTGGGCCAGACCAGCGCCAGCGTCCCGCCGTGTCTGGGCCCACCACGTGGCCCGTCCCGTCTGGTGGGCCGCCCACCACGTGGACGGAAGGCGACCCCGCCCACACCCCACCCCCCTCCCCTCCCTCATATCGTCTGTCGGTCTTTTTCATCAACGGCCGCCAGGGGGCTGGGACCACGGAGGGCTGGTTGGTTCCTTTCCAGGGTCTGGGACGGTGGCGGGGTGGGGGAGGGGTGGGGATGGTGGTAGGAGGGGAGGGGTTTTGTGGGAAGGGGAGGGGGATGGTGGTAGTAGGGGAGGGGTGTTGTGGGAAGGGGAGGGGAATGGTGTTGTGGGAGGGGGAGGGGATGGTGGTGGTAGGGGAGGAATGTTATGGGAAGGGGAAGGGTGTTGTGGGAAGGGGAGGGGGAATGGTGCTGTGGGGGGGGCGAGGGGATGGTGTTGGTGGTGGTAGGGGAGGGAATGGTGGTAATAGGGGAGGGGTGTTGTGGGAAGGACAGAGCTAGAGATAGTGGTAAGGGGAGGGGTGGTAGTTGTGGAGGGGGAGGGGGATGGAGCGGTGGTGGGGAGGGGGTTGAGTAGGTGGGTGTGGTCGTGTTGGTGGGGGGGGAGGGGGATCGTGGTGGGGATTATTGGGGTAGTAGGGGAAGGTGGGGGTGGCTTGGTTAGCAGGGGAGGGAGGAGGAGGGGGGGGAGGGGTTATTTCTGGGGTCACCACGGGTGGGTGGGGGGTTGTGGTGGAGTGGGGGGGGGTTGTGGTGGAGTGGGGGGGGGGGTACAACATACAGGTCCATCTGGAGTTTGTCAGGCGTGTGTGGAAGGTGGCGCGGGCAGACACACACACACACACACACACACACACACACACACACACACACACATACACACACACACACACACACACACACACACTCACACATACACACACACACACACACACACACACACACACATACACACACACACACACACACACACACACTCACACATAAACACACACACACACACACACACATACACACACACACACACACACACACACACACACACACTCACACATACACACACACACACACACACACACACACTCACACATACACACACACACACACACACACACACACACACACACACATACACACACACACACACACACACACACACTCACACATACACACACACACACACACACACACACACACACACACACGCCTCGACCCCCCTCCCCCCTCCCCCCTCGTTAACTAGGGGGGGGAGGAGAAAGATGTGTAAGGAGAGAAAAAAAATAGATAATCAAATCACAAACTTCACAAAGCGTTGCAGAAGCAGCCATGACCAGGCTTTTCAACCCCCCCTCCCCCCTCCCCCCTCCACCCTCCCCCCCCCCCGCTACCGGCAGGTACAGCGTGTTCGCCAGTCGAGGACCTGGGCGTGGTGGGGGGGGGAGGGGGAGGGGGAGGCTGGCCTGGCCTTGTAGTACCTGTCTGTTTATACAGGTAGCCTGGTACTTACCTGTGTGTGTGTGTGTGTGTGTGTGTGTGTGTGTCCTCCTCACCCTCAGCCCCTCCCCCCGCCATACGTCCCCCCCCCCCACTCGTTACCTAGATGACGTTAGACTGGGGGAGGGGGGAGGGGGGGAGGGGGTAGGTAGCCAAGACCCAGTCCCTCCTGCCCCCCCACCCCCCCAGCCCCCTCCGCCTGATGCAGGTCAAGGTGGGGTTCACGCCCCCCCAGGCTCCCCCCTAGAGAGTGAGAGAGACACACACCCACACACACAGGGAGAGAGAGAGAGAGAGAGAGAGAGAGAGAGAGAGAGAGAGAGAGAGAGAGAGAGAGAGAGAGAGATTCATACTATTCGCCATTTCCCGCGTTAGCAAGGTAGCGTTAAGAACAGAGGAGTGAGCCTTTGAGGGAATATCCTCACTTGGCCCCCTTCTCTGTTCCTTCTTTTGGAAAATTAAAAAACGGGAGGGGAAGATTTCCAGCCCCCCGCTCCCTCCCCTTTTAGTCGCCTTCTACGACACGCAGGGAATACGTGGGAAGTATTCTTTCTCCCCTATCCCCAGGGATAAATATATATATATATATATATATATATATATATATATATATATATATATATATATATATATATATATATATGCAGGCATCACTGGGCGAAGCGTGCCCACGTGGTGTCGGGGGTCGGGTGGACGCACCTACGCGTAGGAATGCACCCAGCTACGCAGCTAGGCACGTAGGCCTACGCCGCTGGGGCCTATACGCATCTCTGAAGATCCTGACCAGCGTAACCTTGTGGGACCGACGCGTTACTAGAGCGACCTTTCTGACCTCCCCCCCCCACTCCCCCCGACCCCCAACCACCAGATGTATAAAACACGTATATATTTCCCCCCTTCCCCCTCTTTTCCCTCACCCCCCCTCCCCTCTCTCTGTTGAGAGCAGAAGCGGCAGGTCAGTAGACCTAGCACGCCGGGTGTACGGCACATTGCAAAGCTACAGACCAACACAAGGGAGGGGAGGGGAGGGGAGGGGAGGGGAGGGGTCGGGCGGGGGGTGATTGGCTGACACCCCCCCCCCCCCCCGTGTTGGGCATGTCCTAGCGCGTAGGATGTGGCCTGGAGGAGGAGGTGGAGGGGAGGAGGAGGAGGTGGAGGGGATGAGGAGGTGGAGGGGAGGAGGAGGAGGTGGAGGGGAGGATGAGGAGGTGGAGGGGATGAGGAGGTGGTGGAGGGGAGGAGGCGGGGAGGAAGGGGCTTGACAAAGGACCTCCCCCTCCCCTCTCCCCCCCCTCCTGACGTAGGCCTAGATGGTTTTCTCCGGCCACGTGGGCAGTGAGAACAACCCTCACCCCAGCCTCTCTCTCTCTCTCTCTCTCTCTCTCTCTCTCTCTCTCTCTCTCTCTCTCTCTCTCTCTCTCTCTCTCTTCTTCTTACTTCCATGAAGAAAATCCCTCTGAGCCACACACGTAACACCAACCACCCCTCACCCCATCTTCTTCCTGCCTCCTGCAGCACTACATGTACACTACCACCACACACACACACACACACATACACACATACACACAACCCCCCCCCCCAACCTCAATAAGACGAATGAAGTAATTCCAATCATGCTACCACACATGGAGGAATGTGTGGCGCGTCATACCCAACACACAGAATACCCCTCCCCTCCCCCTCCCCATCTGTGTACCTATACCTCCCCTACCCCTCATCTGTGTACCTATACCTCCCCTACCCCTCATCTGTGTACCTATACCTCCCCTACCCCTCATCTGTGTACCTATACCCCCCCTCCCCCTCATCTGTGTACCTATACCCCCCTCCCCCTCATCTGTGTACCTATACCCCCCTCCCCCTCATCTGTGTACCTATACCCCCCTCCCCCTCATCTGTGTACCTCACCTACACTCATCCACACAGGTAGGAGGGAAACAGGACCATACCCCCCCCCCCCCCCCACACACTCTCCCTCTCGTTTCAATCTTCACAAAAAATCCACATCAGTCCACATGGGGAACCACCTTCCACCTCCCCCCACCCATCCACATGTCCTTAGGGAAGGGAGTGATGTAAACACGCGATGGAAGCGGCCATCTTGGTTATGCAACACACACACACACACACACACACACACACACACACACATACATACATACACGCACCCCCCCACACACACACACCCACACACACACACACACACACACACACATACATACATACACGCACCGACACACACACACCCACACACACACACACTCACACACACACACACACACACACTCACACACACACATACACACACACACACACACATACACATACACACACACACACACACACACACACACACACACACACATACACACACACACACACACACACACACACACACACACACATACATACACACACACACACACACACACACATACACACACACACACACACACACACACATACATACATAAGGCCTTTATAACCCCTCCTCCTCATCCCTTGACCACCTGACGACACGTGACCCAGTTAACTACCGACCCCTCCTCCGGCACGACGGGAATCGAACCCGTCCCCAACCCCCCGGCGAGCACGAAATGACGCGTCGCGTTAATCTGCGCGGGGGTGGGGGGGGGGGAGGGGACGGAAACATTGATTTGGACCCGCATACGTCCCATCTGGATCTAAGAGGGAGGGGGGGAAAGAGGGGGGACGAGGGGGGTGTCAACCCCCCCCCCCCCCCCAGGACAGGGTACATAAGACTTCGCTTCGTCCCCCACACACACCGTCTGTACCCTTACGATCTACTCAAAGAGAAAAAAAAATATTGTATGAAAAAAAAAAAGAGAGAGAGAGAAAAGGAGTTCATGGGTACGTTTCATCTTGCGTAAGGGGTTCGAACCCAGCCAGGCCCCAGCCCCGCCCAGTCCAGCCCAGCCTAAGCTTGATTGCTTGGTTAGTTTTGCATAGCCTGGACGGACAGACGGACGGGGGGAAGGGGGGGAAAGGAGGGGAAGGGGGGGAAAGGAGGGGAAGGGGGAGGGGGAAAGGAAAGGGAAGAGGGGGAAGGGGAAGGAATGTGAGGGAAGAGGGGAAGGAGAGGACTGGTTGTGTATACATCACTTCCGCTCAACTTCTTGAACACGACTGTACGACCCTCGAGCACGACTATTTACCACTCTTGAGCTCGATGGTACGATCCTCGAGCACGACTGTACGACCCTTGAGCACGACGGTACGACGCTCGAGCACGACTGTGCGACCCTTGAGCACGACGGTACGACCCTTGAACACAACGGCACGACCCTTAATCAGGACGGTACGACCCTTGAGCACGAAGGCACGACCTTCCTCGAAAAAGACGGCAGTCGTCCAATCCTCAAAAATCCACGAAGTGAACGACCCTTGACGACCACCTACACGATAATACGACCCTTCACAAAAAGACTCTTTGATATGATGTCTAAAATGACCCTTTAACTAGACCCGTCTTAATTAAGGGTCGTGTACCGTCCCTCAGGCAGGACTAAGTGTACCGTCCTGAGCTCAAAGGACTAAGTGTACCGTCCCTCACAAAGGACTTAGTGTACCGTCCTGAGCTCAAAGGACTAAGTGTACCGTCGCTAGCCCAAAGGATTCCATGTACCGTCGTCCAGCGCAACAAACAGAGGAGGAGGAGGAGGAGGAGGAAGAAGAGGAGGAGGAGGAGGAGGCGGAGGAGGAGGAGGAGGAGGAGGAGGAGGAGGAGGAGGAGGAGGAGGAAGAAGAGGAGGAGGAGGAGGAGGAGGAGGAGGAGGAAGAGGAGGAGGAGGAGGAGGAGGAGGAGGAGGAGGAGGACGAAGGATTGAACAAGATGGTACGGAGGCAGGTTAACTTCATTACCCAAGTCCCCCCTTAATTAGTGTACGACTCCCATCATTAAGGCACACAAAAAACGGGGTGTGTGTGTGGGGGGGGGGGGTGGAATTCTTAATTACCGATGCGATGCTGATCCATTTTCTATGCCGGTCCACCGACCACTGTGTGTGTGTGTGTGTGTGTGTGTGTGTGTGCTGCCCACGTGGTCTGGGAGGACCCCGTGGGATAAATTGCCTGGTTATCGTTTGGGGATAATTAGGGATAGTAGGACTAATACATTTACTTCCCATAGAGGGAGCAATGGACGTCAAAGAATATATATATATATATATATATATATATATATATATATATATATATATATATATATATATATATATATATATATATATGTTTGTGCGTGAGAGAGAGAGAGAGAGAGAGAGAGAGAGAGAGAGAGAGAGAGAGAGAGAGAGAGAGAGAGAGAGAGAGAGAGAGAACAAATGGTTTCTTTACCTAACTCTAACACCGTTTTCTCTGCTTGTCCTTGGCACCGTTTTCTCCCTTGGTTTTCTGATGACGCACGTGGTAGGTCAGGCTGAGGTCACGTGCTGGGGGAGGGGTGAGGAAGGGGTGAGGGGAAGGGTGAGGGGTGAGGGGAGGGGTAGGGGGAAGTCATCGAAAACAAAAACAAAAACAAATATTTGGTTTACCCAATTTCTACTGCCACTCTGCGCCCCCCCCCCCCTCCCTCCCACCCACACCAAGGGTATCGAACCCGGGCTGTCGAGGAAGGTAGGCGGACACGGTAACCCATGAGCCACCGGTGGGCTACGGTCTTCTACCCCCCCCCCCCCCCGCCCCCCCTCCCCCGGTGGCTCGGTAGTTAACGCTCTCTACCTACCGTTCTTGGAGGCCAGCGGGTTCGAACCCCCGGGGGCGCAGCGCAGGTGGTAAAATTGTTTAAATTGATTCGCAAGTGAGCACTACGTGTTCTTTGAAATAAGCAATGCTAAAAGAATTGTTGGAGGGACTCCTGAAATTGTTGGAGGAACTCCTGAAATTGTTGGAGGGACTCCTGAAATTGTTGGAGGAACTCCTGAAATTGTTGGAGGGACTCCTGAAATTGTTGGAGGGACTCCTGAAATTGTTGGAGGGACTCCTGAAATTGTTGGAGGGACTCCTGAAATTGTTGGAGGGACTCCCTGAAATTGTTGGAGGGACTCCTGAAATTGTTGGAGGGACTCCTGAAATTGTTGCAGGGACTCCCTGAAATCGTTGGAGGAACTCGAGATATTATTGTAGGAACTAAGATATTGTTGGAGGAACTAAGATATTGTTGGAGGAACTAAGATATTGTTGGAGGAACTAAGATACTGTTGGAGGAACTAAGATATTGTTGGAGGAACTAAGATATTGTTGGAGGAACTAAGATACTGTTGGAGGAACTAAGATATTGTTGGAGGAACTAAGATATTGTTGGAGGAACTAAGATATTGTTGGAGGAACTAAGATATTGTTGGAGGAACTAAGATATTGTTGGAGGAACTAAGATACTGTTGGAGGAACTAAGATATCGTTGGAGGAACTAAGATATTGTTGGAGGAACTAAGATATTGTTGGAGGAACTAAGATATTGTTGGAGGAACTAAGATATTGTTGGAGGAACTAAGATACTGTTGGAGGAACTAAGATATTGTTGGAGGAAATCTGAAAATTATAGAAGAAAAATACTTGCGTTCCCTGACCACCCCAGACACACGGACTCCTGACCACCCTACAGAAACACCCCTAACCCCCAGAGAAACCGCCTGGCCCACAGAGAAACCCCTAACCCCAGAGAAACCCCTAACCCTAAGAGAAACCTCCTGACCCCAGAAAAAACGTTACCCCAGAGGACCCCCTTGATCCCTAGAAAAAACTCAACCCCAGAGAAATCCTCTAAACCCCATAGAAACCCCCTGACCCCCCGAGAAACTCCCTGCCTCCCAAAGAAACCTCCTGACACCCCAGAGAAACCCCCTGACCCCCGAGAAACCCCATGACACCCCCGAGAAACCCCATGACACACCCCATGACCCCCAGAGAAACCCCCCCTTGACCCCCCCTAGAGAAACCCCCCCCAAAGAGAACCACGTGGCGACAGGGTCAGCCCTAAGCCTAAATGCCAGAGCCCACCTGAACAATGGCGGGGGGAGGGGGGGTGGGGGAGGGGGGGAGGGGGGGTTGGGGGGGGTTAGGCTGGACCCAGTCGTCTGTTGGTGTCCGTCTAGCGCAGTCTGGGGTCACAATCACCGTGGTCTTGGAGGCCTCCCGCCACGATGGTAACGGTCGTTTGGAGGGGCGAGGGAGGGGGGGGGGTGTGAGGGTGGAGGAGAGGGAGGGAGGGAAAGTGGGGGAGGAGAGAGAGAGAGAGAGAGAGAGAGAGAGAGAGAGAGAGAGAGAGAGAGAGAGAGAGAGAGAGAGAGAGTAGAGGGGATGGTATAATAAAAGAGGGAGAAGTAGGGAGCGCCAGGGAGAGATAAGGAGAGGCAGGAGGGAGAGAGAGGCAGGAGGGAGAGAGAGGCAGGGAGAGAGAGGCAGGGAGAGAGAGGCAGGGAGAGAGAGAGGCAGGAGGAGAGAGAGGCAGGAGGGAGAGAGAGGCAGGGAGAGAGAGGCAGGAGGGAGAGACATCCAGATATAAACCAACAGTAGACCTGGGTTGATATGGAGGGCGGTGGTCCTCCCTTCCCTTCCCTCCCTCACTGATAACGCTCCCTCCCTCGACAGTGTTAACACCAGACCACCTCCCGCGGACCATG
>NC_092230.1:40127077-40137077 GCF_036320965.1 Panulirus ornatus
TCTTTTCCAAGACGTTTTCTTTTCCAAGATCTCTCAAAGCTATTTCTTGGCGATCCACCCCCCCCCCCCCGACCCCCCTTCCCCCCGACACACACACACACACACACACACACACACACACACACACACACGGGATAACCTACTGTACGTAGGGGAAGGGGCGCCCATTAACCGGGGGGCATCGCCCATTACCCCGGAAATATGGTACATTAACGGGATTATCGCCCTGGTATTAACCGGATCATCCCCTATTAACCAGAGTACCTGTCGATTATCCATAGCAACGTCCGGTAACTTGAGAAATGGCCCCCATTAACCACACCCACACTCCCATTAACCAGAGAACTGCCATTAACCACAGGATCATCCATTAGCCACAGTCATCAACTGGAGCACCACCCACTAACTCGAATGTCTTCCATTAACCGAAGTATCGCCCATTAACCCGAGCATGAGCTTCTAACCGGGACATCGGCCATTAATCATACCATCGCCCCATTAACCCCTACCATCCCCCCATTAACCGCGGGACATGCTATTAACCGAACCATCTCCCCATTATCCTTAGCTACAACACTCAAAGAAAACGACAGTATCGCCCATTAGCCACAGAGTCGTCTATTAACCATTAGGTCTCGTTACCCCTTAACACGGCCCATTATCCGTTCTAAACTGTGGGATCACGGTGTAAACTGCTGAACCACTCTATACACTGTAGAGTCACTCTATACACTGTAGGGTCACTCTATACACTGTAGGGTCACTCTATACACTGTAGGGTCACTATACACTGTAGAGTCACTATACACTGTAGAGTCACTCTATACACTGTAGAGTCACTCTACACACTGTAGGGTCACTCTATACTCTGTGGGGTCACTATACACTGTAGAGTCACTCTATACACTGTAGAGTCACTCTATACACTGTAGACTCACTCTATACACTGTAGACTCACTCTATACATTGTAGAGTCACTCTATATACTGTAGAGTCACTCTATACACTGTAGAACTGAGCTATAAACAGTAGACTCACTGTATAAACTGTATAGCTGCTCTGTAATCTGTAGACTCACTCTACAAATTTTAGAGCCAGTCTTATGATCATTAAAATCACCTTCTTCAAACTGTTCCACCAAAGACTCACGCTGTAAACCACACACCCACGCTGTAAACCACACATTCTCACGCTGTAAACCACACACTCTTACGCTGTAAACCACACACAAGCCACTCTCTAAGCCACACACTCAACCTGTAAACCATACACACTCACGCTGTAAACCACATACACTCACGCTGTAAACCACACACACTCACGCTGTAAACCACACACGCTCACGCTGTAAACCACACACACTCTCACGCTGTAAACCACACACACTCTCACGCTGTAAACCACACACACTCACGCTGTAAACCACACACACTCACGCTGTAAACCACACACGCCCACGCTGTAAACCACACACACACTCTCACGCTGTAAACCACACACACTCTCACGCTGTAAACCCCACACACTCACACTGTAAAACATACACACTCACGCTGTAAACCACACACACTCTCACGCTGTAAACCACACACTCTCACGCTGTAAACCACACACTCTCACGCTGTAAACCACACACACACTCACGCTGTAAACCCCACACAAGCCACTCTTGTAAACCTACATCACCACACTACATAAACTGAAGCGTCCACTGTATAAACTGTATTGCCCTCCCCCCCCTTCCCTCCCTCCACCTCCTGCCCCTTGCTCCCTCCCCCCACCCCCTTGTTCTCCCTTCCCCCTCCCCCCCCTCCCTTTACACACTGGCACCACCTTCTACAAAAGTCCACGCAATTCCAGGAAAGCCAACAGCCAATAAGCCAAGACTTTTTTTTAAACGCCGGGAATTCTTTTTCATTCATTCATTTTTTTTTTTTTCTCTACACACACCAGGACTTTTATGTTATTGTCTTTGGCGTGGGTCTGGAGGAAATGACTCTACTTTTAAGTCATCCTTTTTTTTTTCCTTCCCTTCTTTTCTCATCTGGAAAAAGAAATACATAAAAGAAAAATTAAAGAGAGAATGGACGAGCAAAATACCGCTCCATGGTCTTTAGTCTTTTTCGGCCCTGGTTATGCTAGAATCTCATTTGTAAATATTACATCAAAGTATATATATATATATATATATATATATATATATATATATATATATATATATATATATATATATATATATATATCCTAGCCTGAGCCAGGTACCTATTTTATCGACCAACCCCAAAGGGTGGATGAACAGCCGGGTTAACTGTGGGTCGACTGCCGTCGCAACCAGGATTCGAACCTATGCCATACTCGACCCTGGGCGGGCGAGCGGGCGGCCCGTGAATGCGTCACGACTGCATTAATCCTCCAGTCCGGGCTAATAATAATCCCTCACCAGTCTGTTTTTTGAACAGTAATCCATTACTCAACAATTATATTCGTCTAGTCTATCAATTCAGGTTAAATATTTACATCGTTCAAGTCATATTTACAATATTTACAGGTCGTGTCGATGCTTCCCTGCGCCGACCTGTGTAAATCGAACTTGTGATTTACACTAATTTTCGTATATGGATGGATAGTGGTGATCAACTGTACATTGATCAGAGGCCAGTGCTTAATCATCTTAATATAATCGTTTCATCATCTAATGATATCAATATAATCATCTAATCATTTAATTACCTTAACATACTGGCTTAATCATCTAATGACCTTGTTTACCGACGTGTATGAACTGCGTTTACGACGTAACACGACTGATTACAATGATCTTATCTGATTAATCTCGTCCTGGATTTACTAACGAGGTGAACTTGTCTGCTTAATGAGGCCGTTCGGAGCAAGAGGGCACGACCTACGGCTATGCTGGCGTGACCTTTGACCTGACCCGGAGGTGGTTTAAGGCAGGTGGGTGATGATATTACATAACACATAGATTAATATCTTTCTTATAATCATTCATTCATCTCTCACTGTGGATCACGAAGGGAATGCAGGTCATCCCTTCAGTAATGACTCGATGACCTTTTTGACCTTTTGACTCGATGACCTTTTGACCTTTTGACTCGATGACCTTTTGACCTTTTGACTCGATGACCTTTTGACCTTTTTTTTTACACAACGGAGCGAACCCAGGTCAAAATATAGGCGCCTGACGTCACCACTGGAATCATCAGCATACAACACCTTTCAATAAATCCCCAATCACTGTTGTATGGGATTTCATGACATGGTCCAACATCACACACACACACACACACACACACACACACACACACATACACACACACACACACACACACACACACACACACACACACACACACACGTCTCTAGCCAGAAGGGACGGGGAAATAATCCTTCGGTAACTCCTGCATTATACAACTGTCTTCATCCATCATTTTCTGTTTACATGACCTTAAGTAACCATCCCCCAAGTGTTCCATCCACGTACAGACTATTCTGAATGACCTTCATACACATACGTCGTCCCCTCTATTGCACTCATTTCACAGTGCTTCGTCCTGAGCAGCTACAGGCGTGGCCACATCTCCCTTTCCAGGATCCTTCTTTAATTCAATGACTCCTTCTTTCTTACCAGCACCACCTCTACGTCTACAACCCACCATCACACCTGCCCAAACCCCCGCCCCTTAAGTGTGTGTACACACACACACACACACACACACACACCAACCTCCCTCCACAAGTCATGGTTGTAAACCAGTCACTGCGAAATTCCTCCTGGAAAGTGAGGTTAAAGACTCTATGTTTCCAATGACATGTCATTCCCTTCGTCCTCTGTCATTCCATCTGTGTCATTGCGTTCCCCAAATGTGTGGGGCCAGAGCAGGATGTCCGCCAGGGCTCAGGTAAACACACGGCAATCACTCCGATTTTCCAGGTGTCGCGGCCACCATGTTTCCAGGCCTCTGGGCACTGTGTTTACCACTCGTTCCAGGTCCCGCTGGAACGACCCCTTGTGGTATTGTCCCTGGACGTCCTCGATTTTGGAACAATCCTCTTCCCCTTTCCAGGAACTTCTACTGGAACAACCCTCTCCCCCTTTTCCAGGAACCTCAACGTGGTGCAATCTTTTCTTCGCTCTTCTACACATCCTCGTTAATCTCTTACATCCTGACCTTTATCATTTTTTCCTCCAGTCTTCAGTCCCACAAACACTCGCTACTTACTCAACCCAAACACCTCATTATCTCTTAACCTCCTCCCACGCTCTCTTCTCACTTCATTTTCTCCATCGTCACCCACTTCTCTCTCTCTCTCTCTCTCTCTCTCTCTCTCTCTCTCTCTCTCTCTCTCTCTCTCTCTCTCTCTCTCAATCCTGTATCGATCTTTTTCACAATTCGCGTCACTGTTGACCACTACACGGGGTAGCCTCTCGTCCCATGTGCGTACTCCATATGTACTCCTTTTATGGAAGGGTTCGAACCCTGGGATGAGCCGTCGTCCAGCCACCTCAGCCACACGGAGGTTTATATATATATATATATATATATATATATATATATATATATATATATATATATATATATATATATATATAAAAAGACCCTAGGTAACTAAGGTAACTTGAGGCTTACGTCTTTTAAACCTCCGTGTGGCCGAGGTGTGCACATGCCCCTCCCAAACCCAGGGTTCGAATCCCGGGTATCTGATGGTTCAGGGAACGCGTAGAAAACGTCATTCACTTTTCTATATGTGTGTGTGTGTGTGTGTGTGTGTGTGTGTGTGTGTGTGTGTCTTTGTGTGTGTGTGTGTGTGTGTGTGTGTGTGTGTGTGTGTGTGTGTGTGTGTGTTCTCCCTTCAATCATTACCAGAACGTGGTTTGTCTTATCAAATATTAAATACAATAATTTTCTTGTAATATATATATATATATATATATATATATATATATATATATATATATATATATATATATATATATATATATATATATATAACAGCTATAGCTGTGGCAAAAGCAAAGACCAATATAAAGCTATCACCACTAACCCATTCCCACCACCACCACGATACCCACAATAATATCCCCACCACCACCACCCATCTCCAACACTACCACCACATATCACCACCACCACTACCACCACTCTCCACCACCACCACTACCACCGCACACCACCGCACACCACCACCACACATCTCCACCACACATCTCCACCACTAGCACTACACACCATCACCACCACCACCACACATCTCCACCACTAGCCTCGAATCCACGGAGTTAACGGTGGAGAACCCAACCTCCAACATTTCCCCTCCACCCCCAACACTCGCCAGTCTATCCACCAAGCCTATTATTTTCCCTCCGTTTTTCCCCTCCTGAGGTATCACAACACACAAAAAAGAGCGGGAAACGCGCGAGCGAGACGCGAAAATTGCGCGATCTATCACGTGTCCCAGGGGGGGGGGGGGCTCCCCTCCCCCATCTCCCCATCCCCCTGCCTTCCCATCCTCCTTCCCCCCTCACCCTTACCCCTTCTCTATCCCTATCCATTCCATCCCCTCCCCAAACCACTGTCCCCCTTCCATGTCCATGGAGAGAGAGAGAGAGAGAGAGAGAGAGAGAGAGAGAGAGAGAGAGAGAGAGAGAGAGAGAGAGAGAGAGAGAGAGGTTCCAGACTGACAGCCAACCATGTATGTATGTATACAAGAGGAAAATACATAGCTCAGCTACATATGCATCCTTTATACTCATCCTTTTCCCCCCTTTTTTTTTTCTCTCCAAAAGAAGGATCAGAGAAGGGGGCCAGGTGAGGATATTCCCTCAAAGGCCCAGTGCTCTGTTCTCAGCGCTACCTCGCTAACGCGGGAAATGTCGAATAGTATGAAAGAAAAAAGATATATATATATATATATATATATATATATATATATATATATATATATATATATATATATATGCCCGACACACAGACACACACACACACCCAGACACACACACACACACACACACACACACACACACACACACACACAGTCTCTCTCAAAGAGAAATTTTCTAGGCCTGGGCGAATGGGCCTTCTGTTATCTCTCTCTCTCTCTCTCTCTCTCTCTCTCTCTCTCTCTCTCTCTCTCTCTCTCTCTCTCTGACAGTAATACCAGCGCAGATGACCTAGAGAGAGAGAGAGAGAGAGAGAGAGAGAGAGAGAGAGAGAGAGAGAGAGAGAGAGAGAGAGAGAGAGAGAGAGAGAGAGAGATAACCGCATGGTGTATAACAAAGTCCGTCTTTAATTTTTTTTTTTTTTCTAAATTGCCAAAGGAGCGTAGAATTAAACTTGTAGATGGGGTGTGTTGAAGAGGAGGGGGAGGGGGGAGGGAGGGAGTAGTTGGGGGGAGGGGGTAGGGGGAAGTGTCTAATCTCACTAAGAACAAAAAAAGGTTGTATGAAAAAGGCTTAATTACTACTGAAGCCTTTTTCCTCCTCCTTGACTGGGGAGGCCATTTTTTTTCCCGCTTACGTCGTTTAGTTTGATGATGTATTAATTTGAGGAGATGGGAGTCTGGCCGGGTTATAGGGCTCGTGTTGTCTTGTACCTGGTGCTGAAGTGTGTGTGTTGTGTGTGTGTGTTGTGTGTGTGTGTGTTGTGTGTGTGTGTTGTGTGTGTGTGTTGTGTGTGTGTGTGCGTGTGTGTGTGTGTGTGTGTGTGTGTGTATGTGTGTGTGTGTGTGTGTGTGTGTCTGTGTGTCTGTGTGTGTGTGTGTGTGTGTGTGTGTGTGTGTGTGTGTGTGTGTGTGAAGGTGGGAGTTGCAGACGTGAACAGTGTGAACACATGTTCTTGGAGAGATGTAGGGAGAGAACAAGCAGAGAACATAACATAACATAACGTGAACAGTGTGAACACATGTTCTTGGAGAGATGTAGGGAGAGAACAAGCAGAGAACATAACATAACATAACGTGAACAGTGTGAACACATGTTCTTGGAGAGATGTAGGGAGAGAACAAGCAGAGAACATAACATGACATAACGTGAACAGTGTGAACACATGTTCTTGGAGAGATGTAGGGAGAGAACAAGCAGAGAACATAACATGTTAAGCCAAGATGTCAAGAAGTGCTTTTATGATGACTGGACCAGAATGACTGAGGACATGGTTAATAATGCTCCACCACCACACACCACCATACTACACTACCTACACTAGGAGGATGGGAGACAATGGGCAAGAAATGGAGGGGAAGGGGGATGGTACACAATGGGCAAGAAATGGGGAGGAAGGGGGAACCATCAGTGTAGAACAACTCCCTCACTTCACTCCCTCCCTCCATCACTCCCTCCCTCCTTCCCTCCACAGTACACATAGGATTATCACAAATTCGTAATTAGACACAGTTTCAGACAACCAGACAAAGAAATACAGTGGCAGTCCGGTAACCAAGATATGACCGGTTAAGGTCAAGATTTAACTCTGTTGCTGAAAGATAAATAATAATAATGATAATAATAATAATAATAATAATAATAATAATAATAATAATAATAATAATAATACAAATAATAATAAATAACGTATGGGCTGGGTTTGTCGACCCAAACATAAAGATTGCTTGACGTAGAATATATATATATATATATATATATATATATATATATATATATATATATATATATATATATATATATATATATATCTGGACGAGGAAAAAAAAGAAAAAACCTGGGATCTATGAAGATCATAATACAATTTTTGGGGACCGGAGGCCAAAAAAAAGAAAAAGAAAACAGGATGTGGTTTGCCAACAGACACGGGTAAACTATTCAAACGGTAATACTGGCGCCCTCTGCTTCTGGCCCACTGTGTTACTGATATCATTCCGCGATCTGTTGATTTATCCACTCATAGGTTGAGGTCTGAACTCAAAAATTGTTTTACAGGAATTGAAATAGAAGACATGACACACACACACACACAAAAAAAAAAATATCACAGACAAAATAAAGTATTTCCGAATTCTTTTGGGAAGTGGAAAACCTGTCTTGTAAAATGTGTCAATTCATAGTGATTGGGAAAGACATAAGAAGGTAGAGATTTCCAAAGCTAGGAAGTGTAGGGGAAGAAACAGTTATCAAAACGGCCCACCCTTAAGTTCATAACGGCCACACAGTAATCATGTAACGCAGCAGCTTGCCGAGTGTTGCGTGGTCTAGCTAGTGATGGGGGGTGGGGGGCACACAGGCAGCCAGCTCTCGGGAGCAAATAAACCAAAGTAATACCTATGGAAGAGGGAAAGTGAACCAACATTGTGGCGTAGGGCAAGGGGGTCCAGTTTGGAAGTTAGCCTGGGAGAGTTTATAACTTGGACCACTTACAACTCCACTCTGTCAAGTAAGGATACAGAGTTAGAACCACCTGAGGTGTGAGAGCAGTACTCCATACAAGGAAGGATCAATCTCTTGTATAAACTGAGCAGCTGTTTAGAAGAAAAGATGTTTCGATATATCTATACAAGACTCCCAGTTTCTTAGAGGCAGACTTAGCTAATCCCGTAATGTGGGTTTTCTAAGATAATGTGGATATCACAATATATATATATATATATATATATATATATATATATATATATATATATATATATATATATATATATATATATATATATGAATAAAATCAAAGAGAATTGTAATCAGATAAGTCAACGTCAAAAATCCAGTCAAATAGAAGAGACGAAACAAAAAAAAAAAAAAAAATGAGGGAAACGTGGAGCTGGAATCAAAAAAAGAAAACGAAAAAGGGGGAACTACTGGGTTTACCTTTGCCATGAAACGAAACTCTGGAGGACATCGATACATGGACGGGTGGATACATGTAAGTGTGGATACATAGATACATGGACGGGTGGATACATGTAAGTGTGGATACATGGATACATGGACGGGTGGATACATGTAAGTGTGGACACATGAACGTGGATACATGGATACAGTTACGGCCCCAGCTATGTATAAGCCAGCTGCAAGAGCTCTGTACTGGATACGACATCGATAGATACATAGACACATAGACGATAGATATCTTGAAGATCTGAGAGTATATCTATCTCCACAATAGAATTTGAAATTAATATATAAATATATATATATATATATATATATATATATATATATATATATATATATATATATATATATATATATATTGGATTATATGGATATTATGAATTCTGAACTTCGACAATTCATACTAATTATTTGAGTCTTTTGACAAAGGTGATAGAGAATGGAGAGAGAGAGAGAGAGAGAGAGAGAGAGAGAGAGAGAGAGAGAGAGAGAGAGAGAGAGAGAGAGAGAGAGAGAGAGAGACGGAATGTGGGGGGGGGGGCGCATAGAATGGAGAAGAAGGGGTGGAGGTTGGGTGGGTGGGTGGGTGGGTGTGTGGGTGGGTGGGTGGGTGGGTGGGTGGGTATGGGGTTTGACCTACTAACTGATGGCAATTTATCACCTTCGTCAGGTCAGGTCAAAGGTCAAGAGACTTAATGACCTCTGACCTGACCTGACCTGGGTTGCCAAGTATCACACTCGTGCTTGACCCAACACACCTGCTATGGTCAGGTGTTCATGTTCTATACTACGAAATTACCACAATTATCTGGTACTACCACTATTATTCACCTATGTGATAATTCAAGGGCTTCCTCCTCAAACCACCAGAACATCCAAAAATTATCATTATCAGTATCATCATCATTATTATTATTATTATTATCATTATTATTATTATTATTATTATTATTATTATTATTATTATTATTATTATTATTATCATTATTATTAATATTATTATTATTATTATTATTATTATTATCATTATTATTATTATCATTATTATTATCATTAATATTATTATCATTCACTTTTATCATCATTATCATCATTATTATCATTGATTATTATCATTATTATTATCATCATTATCATCATCAT
>NC_092230.1:40152077-40157077 GCF_036320965.1 Panulirus ornatus
CGCTTTCATTCTACTAACAATTTTCCTCTTTATAAATACGCTTTATAGAATCCTCCTCCCGCCATCGGCCTCCCACATTACCGTAACGCAGCTGCGCAACCTAGAGGGGGAAAAAAAAAGAGCATCGCGCTGGAGGTAGATCCTGCCATCTAGTGACAGTTATGAGAATTTATCATCACATTCTCCCTCCTCCACCGGCGTCAGCGGGGGAGGGGCTTCTCAGATAGCGTCCCGCGTTGCCATGGAAACCGCCATTACGGCGCGCGTTGATTGGCTGCCTCTGCCTGGGTCCCCTTGTGATTGGCTCCGTGTGAGGGAGGGAGGAGAAGGCGCCCGTAGACACTCTCCATCTTTCTCCAAATCAAAGTCTACGGATCTACTGCTCGCTCTCTCATATATTATATATAATAATATATATATATATATAATATATATATATATAATATTATATATATATATATATATATAAAACACCTCCAACAGTACAGGATTCGAACCCAGGGCGTTTGGCGCGATTGTCAGGCACGCTAACCTCCAGCTTATGATCGCCCCTCAGGGGAAATGACTATTCGATCACAAGTAAAATCCAGAGCGTCCAATCCCCATCACATTGATCAGAACATCTTATATACGAACGAACACTGGGTGGGGGGGAGGGGGTTCTATCAATGCTAGAATATGAGAGTCAAGTTATTCCAAATTTTATTGTAAATTTCACGTGAGAAGCGACGGTAAATTCTCGCTACGTGAGCGAAAGTCAGGGAACCTCATCTACCTATATCATCCCAGACTCCACACAGGCAGGTGGAATATCGTGGATCTTCTCAGTCTCATAATATTCCTTAACGAATATCACTGAACACCTAGAACCCATTGCCATGACGGGTTTCAGACTACAATATTCTCCATTTTAAAAAGAACAAAACAACTGCAAATTTACAATCTCTCAGTTTTAACCAGCGCCTTCCATTCAACACGGGTTCTGAAACAAGCAAATTCAAATGGTTCGACCCATGCATCAAGGCAGGAGAACAGAAAACTTCATATGAAGTCATCAAAAACTACGACTCAAAAGAAATACCATGGATAACACCAATGGAAGCTGTGTAAGTAAGTATATTTGCGTGTGTGACGTATGTATAATACATGTGTTCAGGAACACATTTATGTATATACACGTGTTCAGGAACTAATAACTTTGTTAATGCATCTAAACAGTTTCGTGTCATTAAGAATAAGACGAAAATATCAATTAATGCTAAATGTTAAGGGATTGAGCCAATCAATAATTCTCTATAATGTCCTTGATGATAGTTTGCCATATGTGTTTTGTAAACAGCACGTCCTTAAATATATTAACCTAATGAAGGGGAAATATTAATTAGATACCAACTTCAATATTAATCAGAATACCGACCCTAATATGAACCAATCATTATCTTTTTCAACAAACATTTATCGTCTTTTGGTTCATGTAACAAAACACAAACGTATGGTTAGCTGTATGCAAGCCTACGCTATTCTATCCACTATGATCATTCTTTGGGACATATCATATCTTTAATGATAATACACTGCAGATAATTATCATCTGTTGATAATGCACTACACAGCCATGTTCACATCTGCTATTGATTCATATAAAAATCAAGTACGTCCATGATCAACTGTTCATAATTTACTGACGCGCTGTCGCTCCATCTTTATTTCTCTGATTTACCCCAAAGTGGTGATGTAAATACACGAAAAGCGCTTGGGTCATATCTAATCGTACCAGTCTATTTTCTTTTTAGGCAGTATGATGTATATTATAACATATATATACTATATATATATATATCTATATAATATATTATATATATATATATATAAATATATATATATATATTCCTCTATGAGTCCAACGGGGGAAATGAAAAAGATAATTCACCAAGAGGCAACATACTTTCGATGTATTAATCTACATCATCCCAGGGGAACACAAGAAGGAAATATCTGTCTATGTTCGTGTTTCCATTCCTTAGCCAACTTGCTTACTTTTTCCTACAAAAGTTTAGGGAACAATTTTCTATGTTCTGAAAAACCTGACTCATTGATCAACCAGGTCAAATAAATGACCCGAATAACCTTTACGTGGTCAACATGGTAATGTGTGATCTGGATAAATAATTAATTACTGTTTTTTTTTGTTAATAAAATATTCCATCTTTAAACTCTTAAAAACTTAACTTTACCACTGTGTTAAGGGGTGTCTTAACCCCCCCTCCCCCCCCCACCGCAAGGAAGCGGTTTCCCCACGTGTGAAAAATACAAGTGGGAACTTCTCGTCATTCACTTCTCTCACGATCTCATTTTGCATCATTCACACCTCACAACACACACACACACCACACACATATATATTATATATATATATATATATATATATATAAATATATATATATATTATATATAAATATATAATAAATGTATGTATATATATCCGTGTGGACTTATAAGCTGTTTCTCTCGTCTGTAAGTTGCATAACCGCTTTATCTTCGCCACAGTTTACCAACCCTCAACGCTTGTGGTGTGTATGTGTGTGTGTGTGTGTGTGTATGTGTGTATGTGTGTGTGTGTTATGTGTGTGTGTTGAGAGACGGGGCAACACAAGTGTATAACTTCTCCCTCCACAAAAATACAAAATATCAACCAGGCACTTACATTCTCATCTCAATAAAACACCATTAAGAAAAAATAATATACCTTGCAGATAACGTTTCACATAATCCTTAAACTACCTTATTCTGCCGTTAACCATCGGTTTAGGAGACCAACAACCATCCATCCCCCCCGCCCAGCGCATGGACCTACTTGTGATTTGTCAACGCTTACGTATCTAACTACTACTTATACTACTATTACTACTACTACTACTATACTACTGCTGCTTCTACTACTACTCCTACTAATACTATACTTCTATACTGCTTTGCTTCTACTACTACATATACTACTACTACTACTACGACTACTATACTACTACTACTACTACTGCTTCTCCTACTACTACTAACTACTACTACTACATATACTTTGCTGCTTCTATACTATACTACTACTACTAACTACTACTACTATGCTCTGTTCTACTACTACTACTACTACTATACTACTACTACTATACTGCTGCTTCTACTACTATACTACTACTACGACTACTTCTAACTACTACTACTTACCACTACTACTAATACTACCTACACTAATACTACTACTACTATACTACTACTAACTACTACTACTGCTGCTGCTGACTCTGCTTCTAACTACTACTATACTACTATACTACTACTTCTACTACTACTACTTACTGTGCTTCTACTACTACTAAAACTACCCATCACTACTACTACTACTACTATTACTACTCAATCTACTACCCTCCCTACCAACTACTACCTTTTTGGCCTTTTTCTATTACTACTACCCCCCCAATTTTACTCCGCCCATTAATTTTCTATTTAAGTATTACACTTCCACTTTTTATCCACTATCTTAGGGTTTTTAAATGTCCTACATCACACTACCCTCCCAAACTACCTATCTTTTTACCATTTACTACCTATCCTAATCTACTATCTTTACACTAACTCCCATTCCACCCCCATTCCATCACTTCTCTTCCTTTTCCCTTTTTATTTTCCCCTCACTATTTCTCTTTACGCTTATTTTTTAATTCTACTTTTCCACTTTTTCCTTATTCTCTTTACTTTTTTTATTCCCCTTTACCCCCCCAATTAATCTTCAACTACCAAATCGTTTCTACCCCACTACCTATATCTCTATTTACTATTTACTATTCCTTCAACTATTTTATCTAACTTCTAATTTAACTATTCCCATATATTATACTTCATCCATCTTACTACTACCTTATTTACTCCACTACTATTCCTTATTATCCTCTACTCCTTTTTATTTCTACCTATTCATCAACTCTCTACTCCTAAAAACTACTACAAATTACTAATACTTCATCACTAATCTACTCCTAAATGTTATCCTTCAATCACCTATTCTACAAACTACTTTTCCTACACTTTTTCTTCCCCTACACTACCTACAAATTTACAAATACTATTCCTCTCTCCCTTTAACTATTGCTCACTCCTACAAATTCTTATTACTCCCTTTTTACTTAACTCCCAATTTTCAACTCCCTAACTATTTCTACTTCCCTTCCTCCACCTCATCTTCCTTACTCTATTCTAACTCTCTATTTACTATTACAAACTAATCATTACACGCTCTGTCCTTTTTAAACTTACTTTTACAACTATACCTTTTAAATTTTCAATCTTTTTATTATCTACCCCACATTTCTTTTTACTAACTTTCTACTATTACTACTTAACTAACTAACTACTCTACTTACACCCCTATATTAAAACAAACTTATTCATACTATTACAAACCCCGGCCACTATCTCCTACTACCTTTTTATAAAAAATTTATTTATACCCCAAATATTTTTATCCCAATCATTTACTCCCTCGCCTTTACTTTATCCATCAATACTACTTTTTTTCCCCACTTATAACCAATTTAAAATTTTTTATTCCCTTTTTATTCATCATAAAACTACTCCTAATTTTTTTCCCCTATTTCTTCCCACTCAAATATTCTATTTACTTTCCTCATTATTTGGGTTTCTTTTTAATTTCATCTTTTTTCCCAAATCTAACACTACACAAATTAACCTTTTAAACTATTTCCTTATTCCCTACCCCACTCCCCTTAATCTCCCAAACCCTACTCCCCTTTTTTTTACTATCCTTGAATTTAAAAACCCTTTTACATATTAAATTATTTTTCCCCATAACAATACTACTACTACTACACTACACTACTACTCTGCTGCTGCTGCAGCTTCTACTACTACTACTACTACTACTACTACTACTACTACTACTATTACTACTACTACTACTACTACTCTACTACTACTACTACTCT
>NC_092230.1:40167077-40169577 GCF_036320965.1 Panulirus ornatus
CATTTCTATATTCTATGGACTTTTGAAGGATATTTCTTTTCTATACTCTATAGATTTTTCTCTAACCCACTCCAATTTTTTTTCCTCAAATTGCCCCCCCCTCCCTCCCCACCCCCCACAAAAAATCCCCTTTTCCCCAGTTCACAAAAATCCTTCGTCCAATCCTGAGAATCCCTCGCCACTCCTGAAATCCTTCTCCAACTTACGAAAATCCCCCTCCCCTCCCTGACTCCCTAATCCCCCCTCCCCCCTCCCCCCTTCCTAATCCCCCCTCCCCCGTAAATCCTTTCTGTATTCCTGATAAAATCGTCCTGAAATTCCAGGTGGGGGGTGAGGGGTGGGGGGGGGGGGAGATGGCCTATTGGCTATGGTGGCTACGTGGAAAATGGGAAGAGGATTGTGGCCTATTTAAGAAAAAAAATAAAATCCTTCCTATTCTCCCCCCCTAAAATCCTTCTCTCCCTCAATTACCAACATTTGACCTAAATCCCCCAAATCCTTCCCCCCCCCCCATTCCCCCATTTCCGTAACTATTACCCAATTTCGAAAAAAAATCCATTCGCAAATAACAAAACAAACAAAAAAAATCCCAATTTACATCAATTCCTTAAATCTTTCCCTCTCCCCCCCTTCCCCCCCCCACCAATAAATAAATAAATAAATCATTCCCCAATCTATAATAATCCTTACGAAATCCACATCCATCACGTAATGTCATCGATAAATGATAAAAAAAAAAAGGAAATTCCACACCAGCAATACTCTAATTTATATACAAAAAAAAAATAACCAATTTACATAAAGAAATAAATAAGTTAACACGACAATTTTTACGAAATGAAATAACCTAATTTCTTCCCCCCCCCCCTCTCTCTCTCTCTCCCCACCTCCTCAAGTACTCTACATTACCCTTCCCCCCATTAAACTCCCATCCATCCCCCACCACCACCACCACCCAAAGCAAAGCTTTCTCCCCTCCCCCCCTTCTCTCTCCCCACCTCCTCAAGTACTCTACTTTACCCTTTCCCCCCATTAAACCCCCCATCCTCCCCCCCCACAACCACCCCAAAGCAAAGCTTTCTCCCCCCTCCCCCTTCTAAACACCCCTTAACCATCCACCCCATCCACCCCACACCACCACCACCCCAAAGCATTCTCCACTCCCCTCCCCTCCCCTCTAAGCACCCCTTACTCTCCCCTCCCCTCCCCCCTTCTAAACACACCCCCCTCCCCCCTCCCCCCACCCCCCACCCCCCCACAACCGTACCATAACGTATGCATTCTGTCGATAACAGCAAGTCATGCTACCTCCCTAAATCCCTTTCAGGGTTCATGCTGGGTACGCGAAAATAAAATCCACGCAATATATCATACCCACGCTGGTACTTACGCACCCAAATTAACACGCCGCGAAGACGCACCTGGAATGGGGTCGGGAAAATATCTTTTTTTACACTCTCCTTGACCCAAATTGAAATACAATTTTTTTTTTTTTCTTCTCGAGGTTTCGTTACAGAATACAGGATTTAAGTAACCCTAATACTCTGTTTCTTCATATTCCACCATCACGGGTAATATATCTATCTATCTATCTATCATATATATATATATATATATATATAATATAATATAGATATTAATATAATATATATATATAATATATATATTATATATATATATATATATATATAATATATATATATATATATAAACATATAATAATATATATAAATAAATATATATATATATATATATAATATATTATATATATATTTTCAACATTTGGCAACCATTTGAGTGCTATGCACTATAGGTGAGGGGGGAGGGGGGGTGTGTGTGGAGGGGGAAGGAAAGAGAGGGGGAGAGAGACAGAAGGGGGGGTTTGCAGGCGGGGCGTGGCGTGGGGGTGTGTGTGTGGGGGGGGGAGGTATGTGTGTGTGGGGGGATGTGTGTGTGTGTGTGGGGGGGAGGTATTGTTGTGGGGGGGTGTGTGTGTGTGTGTGGGGAGGTGTGTGTGTGGGGGGGGTGGTGTGGTGGTGTGGGGTGTGATATGGGTGCAGGTCTGTGAATGAAGCGTTGCTTGTTATCATGAACCAGTCATTTATCTCCACCACCACCACCGGGACCTGTCATTCACGACGCCTCATTTGTTTCAAAGCGACAGTAACAACACCGGGGTATGGAAATTGACGTGGTGGTTACCTACACACACACACACACACACACACACACACACACACACAGGCTACTGTAACAGAGCGTGAGTCATCATGGATCTCCGCATGGGTTCGATTCCTGGGAGTTGGAAGTCGGCCCACACCCAACCCAGGTGTCGATCCTTTCCCCCGCCCTCTGGAGATGGTCATTATATGGGTAAACTGAATGGTTTAGGCTGCCATGTGTGTGTGTGTGTTGAGTGTGTGTGTGTGTTGTGTGTGTGTGTGTGTGTGTAAAATAAAATATATATATATATATATATAAATAATATATATATATAATA
>NC_092230.1:40179577-40184577 GCF_036320965.1 Panulirus ornatus
CCTCGCTAACGCGGGAAATGGCAAATAGTATGAAATAAATAAATATATATATATATATATATATATATATATATATATATATATATATATATATATATATATATATATATATATATATTGCTCTGCTAACTTATAATAGAGATTATAGAACAATGTCGAGGTTAGGTGGGGGTCTTCAAGGTTAGCTGGAGGTGGTCGAGGTTAGCTGGAGGTGTTTAAGGTTAGCTGGAGGTGTTTAAGGTTAGCTGAAGGTGTTTAAGGTTAGCTGGAGGTGTTTAAGGTTAGCTGGAGGTGTTTTTTAAAAGAGGGAATTTGTATATGATAATAGTGTGTGAAATATCTTTAAATATGAATAAAAAGAAAATATATAAATACAATGGAACGTGAAAATATTGATAAAAGACTAAATATGACGACAATTAACCTTTTCAGACTGCTCAAACAGTCGTACCGTCGTGCTCAAGCAGTCGTACCGTCGTGCTCAAGCAGTCGCACCGTCGTGCTCAAGGGTCATATGGTCGTGCTCAAGGGTCGTATCGTCGTGCTCAAACAGTCGTACCGTCGTGTTCAAGGGGCGTACCGTCGTGCTCAAGCAGTCGTACCCCTCGTGCTCAAGGATCGTACCCCACGTGCTCAAGCTGTCGTACCGTCGTGCTCAAGGATCGTACCCCACGTGCTCAAGGATCGTACCCCACGTGCTCAAGGATCGTACCGTCGTGCTCAAGGATCGTACCCCACGTGCTCAAGGATCGTACCCCACGTGCTCAAGGATCGTACCCCACGTGCTCAGGCAGTCGTACCGTCGTGCTCAAGGATCGTACCCCACGTGCTCAAGGATCGTACCCCACGTGCTCAAGCAGTCGTACCGTCGTGCTCAAGGATCGTACCCCACGTGCTCAAGGATCGTACCCCACGTGCTCAAGGATCGTACCCCACGTGCTCAAGGATCGTACCGTCGTGCTCAAGGATCGTACCCCACGTGCTCAAGGATCGTACCCCACGTGCTCAAGGATCGTACCCCACGTGCTCAAGGATCGTACCGTCGTGCTCAAGGATCGTACCCCACGTGCTCAAGCAGTCGTACCGTCGTGCTCAAGATCGTACCCCACGTGCTCAAGGATCGTACCCCACGTGCTCAAGGATCGTACCCCACGTGCTCAAGCAGTCGTACCGTCGTGCTCAAGGATCGTACCCCACGTGCTCAAGGATCGTACCCCACGTGCTCAAGGATCGTACCCCACGTGCTCAAGGATCGTACCGTCGTGCTCAAGGATCGTACCCCACGTGCTCAAGGATCGTACCCCACGTGCTCAAGGATCGTACCCCACGTGCTCAAGGATCGTACCCCACGTGCTCAAGGATCGTACCGTCGTGCTCAAGGATCGTACCCCACGTGCTCAAGCAGTCGTACCGTCGTGCTCAAGGATCGTACCCCACGTGCTCAAGGATCGTACCCCACGTGCTCAAGGATCGTACCCCACGTGCTCAAGGATCGTACCGTCGTGCTCAAGGATCGTACCCCACGTGCTCAAGGATCGTACCCCACGTGCTCAAGGATCGTACCCCACGTGCTCAAGGATCGTACCCCACGTGCTCAAGGATCGTACCGTCGTGCTCAAGGATCGTACCCCACGTGCTCAAGCAGTCGTACCGTCGTGCTCAAGGATCGTACCCCACGTGCTCAAGGATCGTACCCCACGTGCTCAAGGATCGTACCCCACGTGCTCAAGGATCGTACCCCACGTGCTCAAGCAGTCGTACCGTCGTGCTCAAGGATCGTACCCCACGTGCTCAAGGATCGTACCGTCGTGCTCAAGGATCGTACCCCACGTGCTCAAGGATCGTACCCCACGTGCTCAAGCAGTCGTACCGTCGTGCTCAAGGATCGTACCCCACGTGCTCAAGGATCGTACCGTCGTGCTCAAGGATCGTACCCCACGTGCTCAAGGATCGTACCCCACGTGCTCAAGGATCGTACCCCACGTGCTCAAGCAGTCGTACCGTCGTGCTCAAGGATCGTACCCCACGTGCTCAGGCAGTCGTACCGTCGTGCTCAAGGATCGTACCCCACGTGCTCAAGGATCGTACCCCACGTGCTCAAGGATCGTACCCCACGTGCTCAAGGATCGTACCGTCGTGCTCAAGGATCGTACCCCACGTGCTCAAGGATCGTACCCCACGTGCTCAAGGATCGTACCGTCGTGCTCAAGGATCGTACCCCACGTGCTCAAGGATCGTACCCCACGTGCTCAAGGATCGTACCGTCGTGCTCAAGGATCGTACCCCACGTGCTCAAGGATCGTACCCCACGTGCTCAAGGATCGTACCCCACGTGCTCAGGAAGTCGTACCGTCGTGCTCAAGGATCGTACCCCACGTGCTCAAGGATCGTACCCCACGTGCTCAAGGATCGTACCGTCGTGCTCAAGGATCGTACCCCACGTGCTCAAGGATCGTACCCCACGTGCTCAAGGATCGTACCGTCGTGCTCAAGGATCGTACCCCACGTGCTCAGGCAGTCGTACCGTCGTGCTCAAGGATCGTACCCCACGTGCTCAAGGATCGTACCCCACGTGCTCAAGGATCGTACCGTCGTGCTCAAGGATCGTACCCCACGTGCTCAAGGATCGTACCCCACGTGCTCAAGGATCGTACCGTCGTGCTCAAGGATCGTACCCCACGTGCTCAGGCAGTCGTACCGTCGTGCTCAAGGATCGTACCCCACGTGCTCAAGCTGTCGCACCCAAAGCAGTCGCACCACACCCTCGTACCGTCGCATTCCAAAGGGCGGGTTGGAACGTGCCCTCTGGCTCAACACGAGGGCTTGAAGAGACATCGTGGCGTAAGGGCGTCCGTGTGTGTGTGTGTGTGTGTGTGTGTGTGTGTGTGTGTAGAAAGACTTTCAGTTTATTAGAGTTAAAAGAATGGGGAAAGTAAACTAAAAAAATCCCCATATTATGTCAAGAGTAAACAACTTCTCTTGGCAGTTTTAAAACTGACATAGAGCAGTTTGCAACTTGACCTTGCCATGTCCTTGACGTGCTCAGTGTGCAAACTGGCTTCTCTGCAGTTTAAATACTCATTCAGCATACCCTTCCCTAACCCACTCCCTCCACTCCCTCCCTCCCTCCACTCCCTCCCTCCCTCTTCTCTCTTTTTCCCCCTCATTTAAGTCAGTATTACGTGTTGCTCAGGTGCCATGACCCTGGACTTTGGTTCTGCCCGGATTATGTAAAGAAACTACATATTTTTTTTTATATATACATCTGAATATTTCAACGTGTGAGTCACATGGTTGGTGTTCCCTCCCTCCCTCTCGCTCAAAGGTGCCGGCATACATACACACACACACACACACACACACACACACACACACACACACACACGTAGTAAAAGGGGTAAACTACCAAACGTTCTTCTTTACATAATCTAAAATCCATTTTTTTTTCTTCCTTTTAGGGGTATCGATCATGGGTACTGGCTTTCTTAATTTGCCGACAGCTGTTGTTGTGTTACTGCATTAAACGACTACAAGTCATAAGGCATGTATATACCCTCTATGTCGTTTTCTACCAATCACAAACTCTAAAGATGCGTTTTCTTTTTGACCAAGTGTCGCTTCCTCGCGTATGTCTCCCAGTCACACGCACTCCTTCCCTGTCGGTAATCCTCACTCACATCCCGGTCCAATAGAGCGAGCTACTTAGCACAGCCAATTCAGTGTATATACTCGATCGAAGACCCGCTCTCCATAACCTACTTATATATGTATATATATTTTATCCCTGGGGATAGGGGAGAAAGAATACTTCCCACGTATTCCCTGCGTGTCGTAGAAGGCGACTAAAAGGGGAGGGAGCGGGTGGCTGGAAATCCTCCCCTCTCGTTTTTTTTTTTTTTTTATTTTCCAAAGGAAGGAATGGAGAGGGGGGGCCAGGTAGGGATTTTCCCTCTGAGGCCCAGTCCTCTGTTCTTAACGCTACCTCGCAAATGCGGGAAATGGCGAAACGTATAAAAAAAAAAAAAAATATATATATATATATATATATATATATATATATATATATATATATATATATATATATATATATATATATATATATATAAGACAGGTAGAGACTGAGTGTGAACGAATGTGGCCTTTGTTGTCTTTTCCTAGCGCTACCTCGCGCGCGCGCGTAGGGGAGGAGGGGGGGGGGGGGTGTGCTGTTTCATGTGTGGCGGGGTGGCGACGAGAATGGATGAAGGGAGCAAGTATGAATATGTACATGTGTACATAAGAATATGTCTGTGTATACATATGTATGTATACGTTGAAAAGTATAGGTATGTATATGTGCGTGTTTGAGCGTGTATGTATATACATGTGTATGTGGGTGGGTTGGGCCATTCTTTCGTCTGTTTCCTTGCGCTACCTCGCTAACGCGGGAGACAGCGACAAAATATAATAAAATATGAATATATGAATATATATATATATATATATATATATATATATATATATATATATATATATATATATATATATATATATATATATATATAAAGTGAGTGGTAGTGTGTGATGGAGTAAAGCATGAGTCACCTCCACCTCCTCCTGATCAGGATGTCCTCATTACAAGACTGTGTAGCAAGCCTTCCACCCTCCTCCTCCACCTCCTCCACCACCTCCTCCACCACCTCCCCTCACCTCCCCTCCTCCTCCTCCCCACCTCCACCTCCTCCTCCTTCACCCCCCTCTCCCCTCCCCCCCGCCACCACCACCACTAACCCTCTCTCTCCATCGTACACACACACACACACACACACACACACGAGAGAGCCAAGGCAAAACGGGACGCATGTAAAGGAAAAGTTAGCTCTCTCTCTCTCTCTCTCTCTCTCTCTCTCTCTCTCTCTCTCTCTCTCTCTCTCTCTCGATCACTTGTTTCATTCAACCCTCCCTTTAATATGTTTGGAGAGAGAGAGAGAGAGAGAGAGAGAGAGAGAGAGAGAGAGAGA
>NC_092230.1:40194577-40219577 GCF_036320965.1 Panulirus ornatus
ACGTTAGGGACGTGTTATGAAAGAGGTGGCTAGACGTCTCCATCTGCAGGAGGGGAATGGGGAAGAGGGGAGAAAGGGGAAGGGGGGAAGGGGATGGTGGGGGGATATGATGCAAGTGTGGGTAATAATGTGGGAAATCATCCGCCGGCAAAGAAATGAGGTGCTCATCCCCCCCACCCCCACCCCCACCCCCCTCCTCCACTCCTCTCATACATCCCCTGAGTAAACAGCCTCCCCTCCCCTCCCCTCCCCCTCTCTTCCCCTCCCCACCACATCTACACACACACACACACACACACACACACACACCCTCTCACCTCCATATATATAACTCTGGCTGCACGTGTGTGTGTGTGTGTGTGTGTGTGTGTGTATGACGGTGCAAGCAATGGCGCACATAACCCCCTCCTCCTCCTCCTCCCCCCCCACACCCCCCTCCTCCTCCTCGTCACCTGATCCATGCTTGAAGTTCTTGCATTCTACCTCCCTCCCTCCCCCCCCCTTCCCTCCCCCTCCCCCTCCCCTCCTCCTCCCATACCCCTACCTAACCCCCCTTCCCCCTCCCTCTCCTTCCCCTCCCTCCCCCAAGCGCTCCGAAATATCCCAGTCGACTTCATCTTATTTCGGGACTTCCGGTTGCGTCTGAGCACCTCCCCCTCCCCCCCACCCCCCACCATCACCCTGATGACGTCACGGGGAGGGGAGGAGGAAGAGAGAGAGAGAGAGAGAGAGAGAGAGAGAGAGAGAGAGAGAGAGAGAGAGAGAGAGAGAGAGAGAGAGAGAAGGGGGGAAGGGGCTGTGGGTTGCCAACTAGGCCGCTCGTCACCACCCTATAGAGTGAGGGAGGGGAGGGATGGGAGGGGAGGGAGGGGAGGGGAGGGTTGGTGGGGAGGGAAATATAAACATGCATGTTTACCTATCTAACACAACCCTTAAACATCACGTCTTAAGCAGACACCATTATTTATCCTCAACACCATCATTTATCTGTGTTATGATAAATGATGTGATTTATTTATCTATGTATGGGATAAATGAAGACATACGAGATGGAAACTCCTCAAAACTAACTAACTAACTATTGCTCACAATCACACTCCACACACACACACACACACACACACACACACACACACACGTGTTACCGGACTCCTCCTGCATGTGGTTAAACCACGAGTGATAATCCACCTTCACTGGGGCTACATGAACGTCTATGAACGGAAATGGAGTACTAGTCTTGGGTGGGGGGTGGGGGGGCCCATCTCGATCTAAAGCGGTCCGCCATTTCCCTGAGCCTGATTGGAGCGCAGTTACAAGAGCCCAAAGAAAGGGGAACAGAGAAGGGAGCCAAGTGAGGATATTCCCTCAAAGGTTCAGTCCTCTGTTCTTAACGAAGCTCCCTCGCTAACGCGGGAAATGGCGAATATGTACAATTATATATATATATATATATATATATATATATATATATATATATATATATATATATATATATATATATATATATTATACCTGAGGATAGGGGAAAAAGAGTACTTCCCATGTGTGTGTTATTTAATGTATGTATGACTCATGGTGAGGTGCCTGAGGATTGGCGGAATGCGTGCATAGTGCCATTGTACAAAGGCAAAGGGGATAAGAGTGAGTGCTCAAATTACAGAGGTATAAGTTTGTTGAGTATTCCTGGTAAACTATATGGGAGGGTATTGATTGAGAGGGTGAAGGCATGTACAGAGCATCAGATTGGGGAAGAGCAGTGCGGTTTCAGAAGTGGTAGAGGATGTGTGGATCAGGTGTTTGCTTTGAAGAATGTATGTGAGAAATACTTAGAAAAGCAAATGGATTTGTATGTAGCATTTATGGATCTGGAGAAGGCATATGATAGAGTTGATAGAGATGCTCTGTGGAAGGTATTAAGAATATATGGTGTGGGAGGCAAGTTGTTAGAAGCAGTGAAAAGTTTTTATCGAGGATGTAAGGCATGTGTACGTGTAGGAAGAGAGGAAAGTGATTGGTTCTCAGTGAATGTAGGTTTGCGGCAGGGGTGTGTGATGTCTCCATGGTTGTTTAATTTGTTTATGGATGGGGTTGTTAGGGAGGTAAATGCAAGAGTCCTGGAAAGAGGGGCAAGTATGAAGTCTGTTGGGGATGAGAGAGCTTGGGAAGTGAGTCAGTTGTTGTTCGCTGATGATACAGCGCTGGTGGCTGATTCATGTGAGAAACTGCAGAAGCTGGTGACTGAGTTTGGTAAAGTGTGTGGAAGAAGAAAGTTAAGAGTAAATGTGAATAAGAGCAAGGTTATTAGGTACAGTAGGGTTGAGGGTCAAGTCAATTGGGAGGTGAGTTTGAATGGAGAAAAACTGGAGGAAGTGAAGTGTTTTAGATATCTGGGAGTGGATCTGTCAGCGGATGGAACCATGGAAGCGGAAGTGGATCATAGGGTGGGGGAGGGGGCGAAAATTTTGGGAGCCTTGAAAAATGTGTGGAAGTCGAGAACATTATCTCGGAAAGCAAAAATGGGTATGTTTGAAGGAATAGTGGTTCCAACAATGTTGTATGGTTGCGAGGCGTGGGCTATGGATAGAGTTGTGCGCAGGAGGATGGATGTGCTGGAAATGAGATGTTTGAGGACAATGTGTGGTGTGAGGTGGTTTGATCGAGTAAGTAACGTAAGGGTAAGAGAGATGTGTGGAAATAAAAAGAGCGTGGTTGAGAGAGCAGAAGAGGGTGTTTTGAAATGGTTTGGGCACATGGAGAGAATGAGTGAGGAAAGATTGACCAAGAGGATATATGTGTCGGAGGTGGAGGGAACGAGGAGAAGAGGGAGACCAAATTGGAGGTGGAAAGATGGAGTGAAAAAGATTTTGTGTGATCGGGGCCTGAACATGCAGGAGGGTGAAAGGAGGGCAAGGAATAGAGTGAATTGGAGCGATGTGGTATACAGGGGTTGACGTGCTGTCAGTGGATTGAATCAAGGCATGTGAAGCGTCTGGGGTAAACCATGGAAAGCTGTGTAGGTATGTATATTTGCGTGTGTGGACGTGTGTATGTACGTGTGTATGGGGGTTGGGCCATTTCTTTCGTCTGTTTCCTCGCGCTACCTCGCAAACGCGGGAGACAGCGACAAAGTATAAAAAAAAAAAAAAAAAAAAAAAAAAAAAATATATATATATATATAACTCCAGGTTAATCGTTTCCACTCCAATTGAATTCGTATTTGGACACATCCAGCATGGTGATGAGGAACGTATTTACCAAACTAATAAATCAGTTTTTCCAATTAACTGTAAATAATAATCGTAATAAAATATCTCGAAAAATGGTATGTTAATGGTGTCCACTCGAGCCAAACGTATTCTGAATACGATATGACGTGGGGAAACGTTGATATAACTGAAAACGTTCCTCAAGTCTGAAAACGTTAGGGGTAATGGTTGGGGAGATGTCTGTTAGGCAACAAACGTTTAAGGGGTTCAATGGATGAGAACGTTTGTTACGCAAGAGAAGTAAGGGATAATGGGCTAAAACGTTTTCTGACGCTTGGAAACGTTATTCCCACAGGAAATTTCGAGTTCTATGGTAAGAACGCAGTTTTTTAGAACGAGTCTCATACGTTCAAAGTGGATTACTCTCTGACGTTCGATTACGTTTGGTGCTGGATGACTTTATCTTAAATTACATTCTAAACTGATTACATTCTCACTTGGTTTCGAACGTGTGGCTTGCGATGCTAAAGTTTAGCGGTGTAGGGAAGGAAGCAGATGTCACAACCCCTCCGTCACCAAAAGCTTAGCTTTGTAAGGAATGAGACAGAACGACCCGTCTCCCTTGTTTGGCCAAAGCTTACCGGTCTTTCCCTAACCTGACCTAACTAAGGGGTTTGCCCTAAGGTAAAGTAACATCATATAACCTAACCTACCCTACCCTAACCTAAGAGGTTCCCAAAGGTAACGTAACGTAATTTAACCTTACCTAATTTAACCTACCCTACCCTAACCAAACCTACCCTAACTTAAGAGGTTCTCAAAGGCAACGTAACGTAATTTAACCTTACCTTACCTTACCTTACCTAACCTAACCTAACCTAACCTAACCTAAGGGGTTTCCTAAGAAAATGTAACCTGATCTAACCTCACTTAGCCTCGCTTTAGGGACTTCCCAACCTAACCTATACCCTATCCTAATGGGTTCCCTACCCTTACCTAACTAACCTAGCCTATCCCAGCCGTGCCTAGCCTATCCTAGCTTTCCTTACCTTATCTTAAAAACTCACCTAATCTAATCTACCCAAGCTGACCTAACCTAACCTAGCCTAGCTCACCCTACCTGACCTACCCTAAGCTGACCTGACTTACCCTACCCTAACCTAACCTAGCCTAACCTTGCCTAGCCTACCCCCAGCCTTGCCTATCCTATCTTTAAAAAGCTCTCTGGACTTAACCTATCCCAACAGCAGTGGTTCTCAACCCACACGTTAAGTGAAACCTATGTACTCACACACACACACACACACACACACACACACACACGCGCGCGTAAGTGTAAACATGTGTACGTTATGTACACACAGTACGAGTATGTTGTAGGCGTCTGTACGAGCGCGTGAATGAGGGGCGAGTGTGTGTGTGCGCACGTGCGCGCGTGCGTGAGAGGCGGTGAGGGACGATCCTCCTGGCAATGTGGATGTGTTCGACCGTGTGTTGGTAGCCAGGACATACTCCAGCTGGCGAACGATATTAAGGACGAACAGGTGTTCCAGCGCTTATGAGCTCAAGCGAACTCATATACACAAATGGGTACGAGGTAGATTAGAAAAAATATATATGGACTTATACTGAAGAAATAACGGCGTATGAACATTACACACGCACGCACGTGTGTGTGTGTGTATGTGTGTGTGTGTGTGTCTGTGTGTGTGTGTGTGTGTGTGTGTGTGTGTGTGTGTACGTTGGAGGCTCCAATCACAGTTAAAAGTACACATCGAGGAAGAGTGTTAAATGAAATGATAGAGAGGTTAATGAAAAGAAAAAAGAAAAGACAAAGGGAAAATATTTACGAAATCTGCAAGAGAAAAATCTCTTTTAAAATGTGTTAGGTCATAGTTACTGGGAAAGACAGGAGGAGAAGGTAGAGATTTCCAAAGCTAGGAGGTGTAAGGGGAAGAAACAGTTATCAAAACGGCCCACCCTTGCGTTGCCAACAGCCACACAGTAATCATGTGCATCTAGCCAGTGGTGGGGGGCACACAAGCAGCCAGGTCTCCCATGAATAGCTATGTATTATGTATCTCAATACATCCATGTATTTCCACGTATCCATATGCCTCTATGTATCTCCGTACCTCTATGTATACACGTTATCATCATGTATGAAAGAGCGTGTTCTGGTGAGGTAATAAAGGGAGGAGGGAGACATGCCCCATTTTCCTTCTAAACTACCAGACCATGATGCCCATTAACTGATTACTTCCCTTCTTTCTCCCCCATGTAATGGGCAACCCCCCCCTTAACCCAACATTATGCTCCCCTCCCTCCGTCTCTCTCTCACTCCCTCCCTCTCTCTTCCTTCTCCTCCTCCCCCCCTTACCCTTCAGATATCAGTACTCTCTCTCTCTCTCTCTCTCTCTCTCTCTCTCTTTCTACTCTCTCTCTCTCTCTCTCTCTCTCTCTCTCTCTCTCTCTCTCTCTCTCTCTCTTTCTACTCTCTCTCTCTCTCTCTCTCTCTCTCTCTCTCTCTCTCTCTCTCTCTCTCTCTCTCTCTCTCTCTTTCTACTCTCTCTCTCTCTCTCTCTCTCTCTCTCTATCTATCTATCTATCTATCTACCTATCTCTACTCTCTCTCTCTCTCTCTCTCTCTCTCTCTCTCTCTCTCTATCTATCTATCTATCTATCTACCTATCTCTACTCTCTCTCTCTCTCTCTCTCTCTCTCTCTCTCTCTCTCTATCTATCTATCTATCTATCTACCTATCTCTACTCTCTCTCTCTCTCTCTCTCTCTCTCTCTCTCTCTCTCTCTCTCTCTCTAGAAACCAAGGGGGCCTAAACCCCGCTCCCACCGCCCCGCCCCATCCCCACCGTTCTCTACACTGCCCCCTCCTCTTCCCCCTTCCCCCATTCAAGACACCCGTGATTTCCTCCCACGCTAAAATCAAGGCGTCAGTCAGGGGAAAACCACGTGCGGCATCCGTGACGTCAGCAGGGAGGAGGAGGAGGAGGAGGGGTCTGCCTCCTCCTCCTCCTCCCTGCTGTCGTCACCATCAGATGATCCCGCTGGCAGACACACGTCAGCACAACACTGGCGCCGGCCCTTCTCTCTCTCTCTCTCTCTCTCTCTCTCTCTCTCTCTCTCTCTCTCTCTCTCTCTCTCATTGACTTCTATGATCTCATCTCGCTCGACAATTCATTATTTCCTTTGTTTCTTTGTTTTTTCTCTCTTTTTTTTTTTTACAATACGTACAAATGACTGACTGTTTTCGCTCGCAAAGGAAAAAACAAAAGAGGAGAAAATGGAATGTTTTCCATTTTTTTTTTCTTTTTTTTTTTACCGTAAACATGACGGAGGATGTAAAATCCTGCTTTTGTTATTAATGAAGATACAGATACGTAGGTGTGTGTGTGTGTGTGTGTGTGTGTGTGTGTGTGTGTGGTGACTGATGTATGGCATGGGAAGAGGGCGTGGGAGAGGACATGGCGTGGGCGTTATAGATTGGGCAGTGCGTCTGTAGGAAGGGCGTGGGCGGCTGGCTAAGGTCTGCACAAGAGCGTGGCATGTAGGGGTAAGCCTTTTGAACAATTGATGATAATGATGATAATGATAATGATGATAATAATGATGATGATAATGATGATAATGATGATAATGATGATAATGATAATGATGATGATAATGATAATGATGATGATAATGATGATGATAATGATGATAATGATAATGATGATAATGATGATAATGATAATGATGATGATAATGATAATGATGATGATAATGATGATGATAATGATGATAATGATAATGATGATAATGATGATAATGATAATGATGATGATAATGATAATGATGATAATGATGATAATGATGATAATGATAATGATGATGATAATGATGATGATAATGATGATAATGATGATAATGATAATGATGATGATAATGATGATGATAATGATAATGATAATGATGATAATGATGATAATGATGATAATGATAATGATGATGATAATGATGATAATGATGATAATGATAATGATGATGATAATGATGATAATGATGATAATGATAATGATGATAATGATGATGATAATGATGATGATAATGATAATGATGATGATAATGATGATGATAATGATGATAATGATGATAATGATAATGATGATGATAATGATGATAATGATGATAATGATGATGATAATGATAATGATGATGATAATGATGATGATAATGATGATAATGATGATAATGATAATGATGATGATAATGATGATAATGATGATAATGATAATGATAATGATAATGATGATGATAATGATGATAATGATAATGATGATGATAATGATGATAATGATGATAATGATAATGATGATGATAATGATGATAATAATGATGATAATGATAATGATAATGATGATCATAATGATAATGACGATGATGATGACGATAGTGATGATAATGAGGATGATGATAATGTTGATAATGTTGATAATGTTGATAATGTTGATAATGGTGATAATGGTGATAATGATGATGATGATGATGATCGAGAGATTGATGAGTGGATTCCTTTCAACCATATACATAAAAATAATTAAATCAACAACAACAAAAACAACAACACAACAACAACAACAAGAACCCATAAAGCCAAGTACGCAGCACACACACAACAGTGCAAATATATATATATATATATATATATATATATATATATATATATATATATATATATATATATATATATATATATATATATATATATAAGCACAATTATGGCTTCCGAAATCAGGTCTTTAAAAAAAATATATACATATGTGATCCTAACTCTGTACAGGTCACGAACACGTCTCCACCCTGAACACTGAGTTCACGTTTGGTCACACCACTCGAGAAACAAAATATACATAACTAGACAGGAAATGGAGAGAGAGAGAGAGAGAGAGAGAGAGAGAGAGAGAGAGAGAGAGAGAGAGAGAGAGAGAGAGAGAGAGAGAGAGAGAGAGAGAGAGAGAGAGAGTACAGCACCAGAGAGTACAGCATGAGAGAGTAAAGTTCAAGAGAGCATAGCACAAGAAAGTACAGCAAGGGAGAGTACAACAGCACGAGAGAGTACAGCATGGGTCAATACAGCACGAGAGAGTAAAACACGAGAGAGTACAGCACGAGAGTACAAAACGAAAAAGTACAGGACGAAAGAGCACAGCACTAGAGAGTACAACATAAGAGAGTACAGCACGAGTGTACAAAATGAAAAAGTACAGCATGAAAGAGTACAGCACAAGAGAGTGAAAGACAAGAGAGTACAGCACGAGAGTACAAAACGAAAACGTACAGTACGAGAGAGTACAGCAGAAAGAGCATAACAGGCGAGAGTACAACAGCAGCTGTATCGACCTACCAAAGTGATTCCTGGACAAACAAAATCCATATCTATTTATCTATTTACTTAGAAAAGGGAAACATTAAATGTAACTTTGATAAGAGCCAACCAAAGATAATTAAGAATACCTTACATGATTTCTCTCTAAAGTGGATTATCTTTATGTGTTGGCTTAGTCTCGTGTCATTTATGGGACAAATATCTTACATCTTGAAGTGAGGCAAAGAAAATATGACAAAAAACTTAGATCTTAAAATGAGGAAAAGAAAAAAAAGGACAAAAAAAACTCAAATCTTATAAGGAGCAAAGAAAAAAAGGACAAAAAAATATCTTAAATCTTAGAATGAGACAAAGAAGAAAAAGGACAAAAAAATATCTTTAATCTTAAAATGAGGAAAAGAAAAAAAAAAATGGATATTTCATATTGCTTTTTTCCCCTCAAATAAGATTGTTCATATAACGAGCAATCTAACAACCTGTCAGGTTGTTGTGCCTATCGTCATGTGTCGTTCATGATAATCACCTAACAACACGACAGGACGAGACATACGTCATCAACGACCGATTGTGATACCAAAGAAAGAGAGGGAGGAAAGAAAACGGGATGATGTGATAGCAAAAAAAAAAAAAGAACCGAGAGGAGAGAAAAAGAAAAAACGGGATGATAACACGCCTACAGAAAACGACATTAAGCACCACGACAGTCCGGTTATAAACGACAATTGTGTTTACGTATAAAACGACCGTTGAATTCAAGGGAGGAAACGACAAAAAAAAAAAAAAAACAACAACAACGACACAGACGACCGAACATATGGACAATACAGAATCATACACGACAAAAACAAATAATACATAATACATATATATATATATATATATATATATATATATATATATATATATATATATGTGTGTGTATATATATATATATATATATATATATATATATATATATATATATATATATATATATATATATATATATATATATATGATATATATATTCATATAAGCTTATATGTATATATATATATATATATATATATATATATATATATATATATATATATATATACATAAGCAATCCTTCGACACCAAGTAATTCTATACAGAACCAGGGCTTGTCTGGCACACACGAAATATACGAAACACGAAACCACGCCTCCACATCTTTACACCTCCATCTAGTCCACCTAATCGCACATGTTCCCGATCAGAACATCTGTCTGTCCCTTAGGAAGAGGTGTTGACCCACTAACTACCACGGTAATGATTATGACCCCACGCAACACAGGGGTAATTGGCAATTCGCATCTTGGTACGACAATTTTGGCCCGAGGGAATCGTGGGTATACTTGGTTGTGAGGTATACTTTGTGGGTATACTTGGTTGTGAGGTATACTTTGTGGGTATACTTGGTTGTGAGGTATACTTTGTGGGTATACTTGGTTGTGAGGTATACTTTGTGGGTATACTTGCTTGTGAGGTATACTTTGTGGGTATACTTGCTTGTGAGGAATACTTTGTGGGTATACTTGCTTGTGAGGTATACTTTGTGGGTATACTTGGTTGTGAGGTATACTTTGTGGGCATATCTAGGTGTGAGGTATACTTTGTTGGTAAACTTGGGTGTGAGGTATACTTTGTTGGTATACTTGCTTGTGAGGTATACTTTGTGGGTATACCTAGGTGTGAGGTATACTTTGTGGGTATATTTGGGTGTGAGGTATTCTTTGTTGGTATACTTGGGTGTGAGGTACACTTTGAGTATACTTGATGGATATAATTGGGTGTATGTATACTCGCGTGCGGATTTCACTTAATTCATCTCTTTATCACAAACGCCATTTAAAAGGTAAATTGAATACTTAATGCGATAGAGTGAACTGGAAAAATGTGCTATACTGGGGTCAACGTGCTGTTAATGGACTGAACCAGGGTATGCGAAGCGTCCGGGGTAAACCATGGAAAGGTCTGTGGGACCTGGATAAGGAGCTGTGGTTTCGGGGCAGATGTGGCCTTTTTTCATCAGTTTCCTGGCGCTACCTCGCTGGCGCAGGAGGCGGCGATCAGATGCAGGGGAGAAGAGGAGAAAGTATATGTTATCTCTTTTCTTTCATGCGTTTCCTGTGGCGTGGGGTGGCGTCGGGAGTATATATATATATATATATATATATATATATATATATATATATATATATATATATATATATATATATATATATATATATATATATATATATTATAGGTATGTTAATACATTGTGAATACTGAAGTGAGACATTTTTATCTAATTGTTGGAGATTGGGTCATTCATTGTTGGGGGCTTTCATTGTTGGAGAGAGGCTAAGTGCTGTAGCTGTGTGGAGTTGGCGATAAACTGTGGTGGTGCGTATTTACGGAGAGCTGAAACATAGTTACGCCAACAGGATGTTATACTTACGCCAAGAGGGTGTAATAGATACGCCAAGAGGGTGTTATAGTTACGCCAAGAGTTACAGTTACGCCAAGAGGGTGTTATAGTTACGCCAAGAGGGTGTTATAGTTACGTCAAGAGGGTGTTATAGTTACGCCAAGAGGGTGTTATAGTTACGCAAAGAGGATGTTATAGTTAGGCCAAGAGGGTGTTATAGTTACGCCAAGAGGATGTTATAGTTACGCAAAGAGGATATTATAGTTACGCCAAGAGGATGTTATAGTTACGCCAAGAGTTACAGTTACGCCAAGAGGGTGTTATAGTTACGCAAAGAGGGTGTTATAGTTACGCCAAGAGGGTGTTATAGTTACGCCAAGAGGATGTTATAGTTACGCCAAGAGGGTGTTATAGTTACGCCAAGAGGGTGTTATAGTTACGCCAAGAGGATATTATAGTTACGCCAAGAGGATGTTATAGTTACGCCAAGAGTTACAGTTACGCCAAGAGGGTGTTATAGTTACGCCAAGAGGATATTATAGTTACGCCAAGAGGATGTTATAGTTACGCCAAGAGTTACAGTTACGCCAAGAGTTACAGTTACGCCAAGAGTTACAGTTACGCAACAGTTACAGTTACGTCACGGGAGTGTTAGTTTACCGGGATAATGTTTTCAGTTCATATTGTTCTTGTTCTTGTTGTTCTCAGTGGCCAAGTTATTCATATATGCAAATGAGGTACCACAACCAAGGGGGCTCCTTTGTTTAACATGTCGTATCTTCCCCACTTGCCTCCTGCTAAGCCTTGCGACAACGTAAGTGTCCACAGAGAAATCGTATTACGTCATGCGTGGAGGACGGAGGGTATATTACGACGTCGCAGGCCATTTGGATACGGTAAAAAAAATATACGGGTATCGTAAGATATTGTATTATAACGTAATGAAGATTCACTCTACGTTCTATTCTTACGTTAGCTTAGGTCACCAACTTAACCTAACCAATATAACATAGTGTATATATATATATATATATATATATATATATATATATATATATATATATATATATATATATATATATATATATGTAAGCTTTCAGGCTCCCAACCCCATCGTCTCTACATGAATTCACAAACCATTAAAAGGGCTAGGACTTAAAGACAAAGGGCATCACATTCAAAGGTCGTATATCGTCGTGCTCAAGGGTCGTATACCGTCGTTCTCAAGGGTCGTGTACCGTCGTGCTCAAGGGTCGTATACCGTCATGCTCAAGGGTCGTATACCGTCGTGCTCAAGGGTCGTATACCGTCGCGCTCAAGGGTCGTATACCGTCGTGCTCAAGGGTCGTATACCGTCGTGCTCAAGGGTCGTATACCGTCGTGCTCAAGGGTTGTATACCGGCGTGCTCAAGGGTCGTATACCATCGTGCTCAAGGGTCGTATACCGTCGCGCTCAAGGGTCGTATACCGTCGTGCTCAAGGGTCGTATACCGTCATGCTCAAGGGTCGTATACCGTCGTGCTCAAGGGTTGTATACGGCGTGCTCAAGGGTCGTATACCATCGTGCTCAAGGGTCGTATACCGTCGTGCTCAAGGGTCGTATACCGTCGTGCTCAAGGGTCGTATACCGTCGTGCTCAAGGGTCGTATACCGTCGTGCTCAAGGGTCGTATACCGTCGTGCTCAAGGGTCGTATATCGTCGTGCTCAAGGGTCGTATACCGTCGTGCTCAAGGGTCGTATACCGTCGTGCTCAAGGGTCGTATATCGTCGTGCTCAAGGGTCGTATACCGTCGTGCTCAAGGGTCGTATACCGTCGTGCTCAAGGGTCGTATACCGTCGCTTCCCACGGGAACATGACCTCTAGTGACCCCACAGCCTCTTGACCACATTGCCCTTACCTGATCACACAATCGTCGCAAAACGTAATTAACGTCGCCAAAATCGTATGTGTCTTCCACCGCCACACACACTCCTTGAAATACCTACTTATACAGGGTCAATACCTACTTATACGGGGTCAATACCTACTTATACGGGGTCAATACCTACTTATACAGGGTCAATACCTACTTGTACAGGGTCAATACCTACTTATACAGGGTCAATACCTACTTATACAGGGTCAATACCTACTTGTACAGGGTCAATACCTACTTGTACAGGGTCAATACCTACTTATACAGGGTCAATACCTACTTGTACAGGGTCAATACCTACTTGTACAGGGTCAATACCTACTTATACAGGGTCAATACCTACTTGTACAGGGTCAATACCTACTTATACAGGGTCAATAACTACTTATACGGGGTCAATACCTACTTATACAGGGTCAATACCTACTTATACAGGGTCAATACCTACTTATACAGGGTCAATACCTACTTATACGGGGTCAATACCTACTTATACAGGGTCAATACCTACTTATACAGGGTCAATACCTACTTGTACAGGGTCAATACCTACTTGTACAGGGTCAATAACTACTTATACAGGGTCAATACCTACTTATACGGGGTCAATACCTACTTATACAGGGTCAATACCTACTTATACAGGGTCAATACCTACTTGTACAGGGTCAATACCTACTTATACAGGGTCAATACCTACTTATACAGGGTCAATAACTACTTATACAGGGTCAATATCTACTTATACAGGATCAATACCTACTTATACAGGGTCAATACCTACTTATACAGGGTCAATACCTACTTATACAGGGTCAATAACTACTTATACAGGGTCAATATCTACTTATACAGGATCAATACCTACTTATACAGGGTCAATACCTACTTATACAGGGTCAATACCTACTTATACAGGGTCAATACCTACTTATACAGGGTCAATAACTACTTATACAGGGTCAATATCTACTTATACAGGATCAATACCTACTTATACAAGGTCAATACCTACTTATACAGGGTCAATACCTACTTATAAGGGATTAATACCTACTTATACAAGGTCGATGCCTATTTATACAGGGTCAATACCTACTTATACAGGGTCAATGCCTACTCATACAGGATCAATACCTACTTATACAGGGTCAATACCTACTTATACAGGATCAATACCTACTTATACAGGGTCAATACCTACTTATACAGGGTCTATACCTACTTATAGTCAATACACACTTATACAGGGTCAATACCAACTTATACGGGGTCAATACACACTTATACAGGATCAATACACACTTATACAGGATCTCAACATAAATGAATAGAAATCCTACATACTTATACAGGACCGGTAACATGTTTGTACAGAAGCCACACACATGTATACAGTATGTGTATACTTAAGGTCATACAACAGGTGGAGGTCACCTCCTACAATACCATGGGTCACTTCATGGTGACCTCCCATACCAGAGGTCACTCTGAGGTCATGAACTATACCAGAGGTAACTACCCACCAGCAGTTCCACCCCCCCCCCCCCAACCTTACCTTACCTACCTATCTATCTATCTATCTACAAGAACACCCTGTCTATCTACCTCCTTACCTACATATCTACTTACCTACCAACCTACCTCCCTACCTACCTACGTACTTCCCTACCTACCTACTCGAAACATACCTTATCTACTTACCTTTCTACCCGCAACAACACCCTATCTACCAACCTACCTATTTCCCTACCTACCTACCTAACTACCTCCTTCCTCCCTCCCTCCCTACCTACCTGCCTACTCGCAACAACACCCTACCTACCTACTTACCTACCTACCAACCTACCTACCTACCTACCAATCTACCTACAAACCTACCAACCTACCTACCAACCAACCTCTCTACCTACCTACCTACCTACCTACCTACCTACCAACCTACCTACCTACCAACCTACCTACCAACCTACCTACCAACCTACCTACCAACCTACCTACCAACCTACCAACCTACCTACCAACCAACCTCAACCACGTACCAATCTACCTACCTACCTACCTATCTACCTACCTACACGCAGCAACACCATCGGACGTCCTCGTTCCAGGAATTTCCAGCTGGAATTCCAGAGGCAGCAACAACTATTTCCCGTTTTCGGTCGGTCCGTCGCCTGGAAGGTGGCTGGTGGCTGGCTGCCTCCCTCCTCATCTCTTGTGTTCATGAGAGGATGTTCAGGTGGAGTTACCTCCCTCCCTCCACACACCTCCACACACCCCTCCACTCCACTCCCCAGCCCCGAGCAGCCCCCACGCCCCCACACCCACGCCCTCCCTCCTTCCCTCCCCCCACACACGATCTTCCCCCCCTTCCTTCCCCCTCCCCCCCTTCCCCCGGCTGTACATGACGGGCACGACGCCCCTGGAAGAAAGAAAATAAGGGCGTGGTCAACATGGTGGGTGCTGGAAGGTGGTGTGTGGGCGTAGCCTGGACGCACCCTAACATAGCCTGGAAGTTTGGGGATGTACACGCACTCTGGGGGGCTGGACGCACTCTGGGGGGCTGGACGCACTCTGGGGGGCCGGACGCACTCTGGGAGGCCGGACGCACTCTGGGAGGCCGGACGCACTCTGGGAGGCTGGACGCACTCTGGGAGGCCGGACGCACTCTGGGGGGCAGGACGCACTCTGGGAGGCTGGACGCACTCTGGGAGGCTGAACGCACTCTGGGAGGCCGGACGCACTCTGGGAGGCCGGACGCACTCTGGGAGGCTGGACGCACTCTGGGAGGCCGGACGCACTCTGGGAGGCCGGACGCACTCTGGGAGGCTGGACGCACTCTGGGAGGCCGGACGCACTCTGGGGGGCAGGACGCACTCTGGGAGGCTGGACGCACTCTGGGAGGCTGAACGCACTCTGGGAGGCCGGACGCACTCTGGGAGGCTGGACGCACTCTGGGAGGCTGGACGCACTCTGGGAGGCCGGACGCACTCTGAGAGGCTGGACGCACTCTGGGGGGCTGGACGCACTCTGGGAGGCCGGACGCACTCTGGGAGGCCGGACGCACTCTGAGAGGCTGGACGCACTCTGGGAGGCTGGACGCACTCTGAGAGGCTGGACGCACTCTGGGAGGCTGGACGCACTCTGGGAGGCTGGACGCACTCTGGGAGGCCGGACGCACTCTGAGAGGCTGGACGCACTCTGGGAGGCTGGACGCACTCTGGGAGGCCGGACGCACTCTGGGAGGCCGGACGCACTCTGGAAGACTAGATACAATAGCCTGGAAGACTGGAAGATTACATTACACCCTCGTACAATGTTGGAGGGACATCCTGGAAGACTGGAAGATTCCAGGTTAAATGTGGCATAGTCCAGCTGGGGGGGGGGAGGGGGTGGTCAGGTCACGGGGAATAACACTGCAATAGCAACAGCTGACCTCCACCCCCCCTCCCCCTCCCTCCCCCATCCACCACCAACCTCCTCCCACCTTCCCCCCTCCACCCCTTCCACCTCCTCTCTCCCCCTCCCCCTTTCGATCACCCCCCCCCCCAATCTTCACTATCAATCTTTTTAATCTTATATATATATATATATATATATATATATATATATATATATATATATATATATATATATATATATATATGCAGGAACACGCGCATGTTGAGAGAGAGAGAGAGAGAGAGAGAGAGAGAGAGAGAGAGAGAGAGAGAGAGAGAGAGAGAGAGAGAGAGAGAGAGAAGAGCTCTTCACAACTTCTTCCTTTATTTTTTCTTTCAAATAGAAAAAAAGAAAATTACTTTCGGGGGCAAAGATGCAAACACGTTTGGAACGACCCAGATTCACGCGCGGAGTACCATTAACCCGACGACCAGATGACCTAGTTACATTGTTAATGGGAAGAGGGGGGAGGGGGAGGAGGGGGGAAGAGAGGTGGGGGGAAAGGAGGGTGGGGGGGAATTAGCATCTCGGGGTAAGCAGGTCAAAGTCGTACTAACTCAAGGGTCGTCCCGTCGTGCTCTATGGGGGAGGGTCGTACTTTCGCGTTCTAGGGTCGTATGGTCGTATTCTAGGGTCGTAAGGTCGTACTCTAGGGTCGTAAGGTTGTGCTCTAGGATCGTAAGGTCGTGTTCATGGGTCATAAGGTCGTACTCATAGTTTGTAAGGTCGTACTCATGGTTTGTAAGGTCGTACTCATAGTTTGTATGGTCGTACTCATGGTTCGTACGGTCGTACTCTAGGGTCGTAAGGTCGTACCAATGTGCTCAAGGAGTCGTACCGTCCTGCCTCGGAGGGGGGTACGCGTACCCCCGTGACCACGACATAGCTGATGACCCCCACCCTTAGAAAAGGATGAACAGCTGGGTTGACTGTGGACAGACAACCGGCCAAAACCAGGATTCGAACCTAGGCCAATGCTGGACCCACCCCACCCTCAGGCCCCGACGTGAATGCATCATGGTCAGAAACGCTAACCGCTACAACACGGGGGGTTGTAAACCCCACTGGGGGGGGGGGGGAGGGGTTGTAAGTGAGCAACCTCAAAAAACTGTAATTAGAAAACGGAAGTTAAGAGATCTTCTTTCAAGCAGGCGGGGGCACGAAGCAAGATGGCGGTCATCACCCACCCACCCCAGTGGACTGTGTGGCGGTCATCACCCACCCACCCACCCTAGTGGACTGTCTGGCGGTCATCACCCACCCACCCACCCTAGTGGACTGTCTGGCGGTCATCACCCACCCACACACCCACCCCAGTGGACTGTGTGGCGGTCATCACCCACCCACCCACCCACCCTAGGGGACTGTGTGGCGGTCATCACCCACCCACCCACCCACCCACCCTAGTGGACTGTCTGGCGGTCATAACCCACCCACCCACCCACCCTAGTGGACTGTGTGGCGGTCATAACCCACCCACCCATCCACCCACCCACCCTAGTGGACTGTCTGGCGGTCATAACCCACCCACCCACCCACCCACCCACCCTAGTGGACTGTCTGGCGGTCATAACCCACCCACCCACCCTAGTGGACTGTCTGGCGGTCATAACCCACCCACCCACCCACCCACCCACCCTAGTGGACTGTGTGGCGGTCATAACCCACCCACCCACCCACCCACCCACCCACCCTAGTGGACTGTGTGGCGGTCATAACCCACCCACCCATCCACCCACCCCAGTGGACTGTCTGGCGGTCATCACCCACCCACCCACCCACCCTAGTGGACTGTCTGGCGGTCATCACCCACCCACCCACCCTAGTGGACTGTCTGGCGGTCATAACCCACCCACCCACCCACCCACCCACCCCAGTGGACTGTGTGGACTGTGACTCTGTTTACCCTCCCACAACCAAAGATACAACACACAGACATACAAGAACTGAACATGTTTCATGTCGCAACATAATGCACGCCAGTCTCGCTCTATGCAAATGACATGCAAATCACACAGGCCTATAAACTGTCGAGCCAGCCAGTTAATGACTGTATCAGCAAGCAGTTATTTTCTTTCTTTTTCCTTCCTATCTATTTTTTGGTCTTTTTTTTTGGGGGGGGGGGTTTGGGGGGGTTTGGGGGGAAGAGGATGCCACACCTCGTAAGGAACTTACATAAGGTCGATTACCTCTATCAGATCTATAGGGAATTTCAGCTCTAGATGGAGGAGACAGAGACTTCAAGGGGTGGGTGGGGCCAATAAAAGGATATACGCCTAGCTTACACGATAAGGTCGGTAAGCCCGTGTGATATCAGGGGGATCATGAGCCTTGAGGAAGAAGACTAACCCCCCCTCCTCCCCCCTATATAAAATGACACGTCTATTTATCGCTGGATTATAATCGTGTTATCGTTATCGGCTGTCATGTCGTTATCGGCTGTCATGTCGTTATCGGCTGTCATGTCGTTATCGGCTGTCATGTCGTTATCGGCTGTCATGTCGTTATCGGCTGTCACATCGTTATCGGCTGTCACATCGTTATCGGCTGTCATGTCGTTATCGGCTGTCATGTCGTTATCGGCTGTCATGTCGTTATCGGCTGTCATGTCGTTATCGGCTGTCATGTCGTTATCGGCTGTCATGTCGTTATCGGCTGTCATGTCGTTATCGGCTGTCATGTCGTTATCGGCTGTCATGTCGTTATCGGCTGTCATGTCGTTATCGGCTGTCATGTCGTTGTCCAGGGGTGTCATGCAGTGAGTTACACAGCCACTTCGAAGGGTCATGAGTTACCATGGGATCTGATGGTAACACATCATGACTCAGTAACATGAGTTACAATTGTCCAATATGTATGTGTGAGTGTGTGTGTGTGTGTGCGTGCGTGCGTGTGTGTGTGTGTGTGTGTATGTGTGTGTGTGTGTGTATGTGTGTGTGTGTGTGTGTATGTGTGTGTGTGTGTATGTGTGTGTGTGTGTGTGTGTATGTGTGTGTGTATGTGTGTGTGTGTGTATGTGTGTGTGTATGTGTGTGTGTGTGTGTGTGTGTGTGTGTGTGTGTATGTGTGTGTGTATGTGTGTGTGTGTGTATGTGTGTGTGTGTGTGTATGTGTGTGTGTGTGTGTGTGTGTGTGTGTGAGTGTGTGTATGTGTGTGTGTGTGTGTGTGTGTGTGTGTGTGTGTGTGTGTGTGTGTGTGTGTGTGTGTGTTGGAGTAGAGGAAGGAAGAGGTGGGATGGGAGGGAAGGGGTAGATTAAGATGGGAGAGGAGATCTCCCGTGTGTACAGGTGTGTATGGTGTAGCCTTGTATGATACACACCCTTCCCCCTCATCACCCCTACCCCTCTCTCTGTGTCCCCTTGTCCTCATCCCACCCCTCCCTTCACCCATTTCCCTCCCTCCCTTTCCCCTCCTCCCTTTCCCCTCACTTCCCCCGTCCATCCTCCTCCTGGGTCAACACGCAACATGGACCTCCACCACTAAGTGGTCACACAAGGTCAAAGGTCAATCTCAAGAATATCTAAAAATCCTTTTGAAAAATTTTTATTTGACCAAGATACCAAAAAAAAAAAAAAAAATCATGACATTTACAAATTTACTAATGAAAAAAATTAAAAATACATAAGTTAATATAAACTTTTAAAATTGAATAAATTTATACAAAATATAGTAAGATGGTTGTATCTATTTTCATCAGCTACCAATATATATATATATATATATATATATATATATATATATATATATATATATATATATATATATATATATATATATATATATCCCTGGGGATAGGGGAGAAAGAATACTTCCCACGTATTCCTGCGTGTCGTAGAAGGCGACTAAAAGGGGAGGGAGTGGGTGGCTGGAAATCCTCCCCTCTCGTTTTTTTTAATTTTCCAAAAGAAGGAACAGAGAAGGGGGCCAGGTGAGGATTTTCCCTCTAAGGCCCAGTCCTCTGTTCTTAACGCTACCTCGCAAATGCGGGAAATGGCGAATAGTATGAAAAAAAAAAAAAAAAAAAAAAATATATATATATATATATATATATATATATATATATATATATATATATATATACATATATATATATATATATAACGTAAGACAACAAGCATACACACAGAAAACGAATGTCAATCAACAAACGGACACAAAGAAAACGAACATCAGTCAACAAACATGCACACAGAAAACGATGAGAATCATGAAAAAAAGATACAACGAACACAGTTTATAACGAATTATAACGCCACCACACACACACACACACACACACACACACACACACACACACACACACACACACACACACACACACTAACACACACACATACACACACACACACACACACACACACACACACACACACACACACAACAGTATCTCACTAGAGAGCAACAGATAGATATAGATAGATAGATAGATAGATAGACAGACAGATAGATAGATAGACAGATAGATAGATAGACAGATAGATAGATAGACAGATAGATAGATAGATAGATAGACAGATAGATAGATAGATAGACAGATAGATACAGATAGATAGATAGACAGATAGGCAGATAGATAGATAGACAGATAGATAGACAGATAGACAGATAGATAGATAGATACGAAACAGATGGGCAGAAGATCTGGGTCAACTTGTGAATAAATAAATGTACGGCCACAGCGCCACCCACCGATCTATGAGAACCAGGGGTCGATTCCCGGCAGACCCATCCGTGTGTGTGTGTGTGTGTGTGTGTGTGTGTGTGTGTGTGTGTGTGTGTGTTGTTGGTCTACACGGGATTCGAAAAGTCACCTTGGCCAAAGGCCATTCATCACCAGTGCTCCAGAGGCGAGGCCCTTCCAATGATTTTACTCACCTTCGAAGGAGCTCTACATTTCCCTGCTACTGGAAGGAGCGCAGCCTCTGGGCTACAGAAACCTTCAGAAAAATCATGGGTAATATAAGGGTTTCTTTTACGTAGAAACTGGTACTGCGATAATAATAATAATAATAATAATAATAATAATAATAATAATAATAATAATAATAATAATGGTAATAATAATAATAATAATAATAATAATAATAATAATAATAATAATAATAATAATAATAATGATAATAATAATAATAATAATGATAATAATAATAATAATAATGAAAATAATAATAATAATAATAATAATAATAATAATGATAATAATAATAATAATAATAATAATAAATAATAATAATAATAATAATAATAATAATAACAATAACAATAATAATGAAAATAATAATAATGATAATAATAATAATAATAATAATAATAATAATAATAATAATAATAATAACTATTATCAATATCATTATCATTATTATCATTATCATATTGATTTTTCGTTATTTTTACATACATCTTATCTTACGTAAACCTTACGATGGTTTGGGAGGTCTTCTACACCCCCTCCCCCCCACACCTGGGGGGGGGTCTCTGAGACCCAACTGTGGCGCTGTTCCTCCTTGTCGTACATCCGGCAACCATGCAACGCACGAGCCAGCCGTACGATAACTACCACACAGCCGTTAATGGCATGAAGTTACTTCCACCCCCCCCCCCCCCCCCACCCCCATTTCTAATTACCAATAACTCTTCCAGGTAGTTTAATTACCTCCAACGTATTAATAAACTCCTATAAATCATATGTATCTAAACACGCCGAATATTGTCTAATTATGGGTTAGCCATCTGTGCATATCCTATAATTATATATACAAACTTCCTCACAAGGATATATATATATATATATATATATATATATATATATATATATATATATATATATATATATATATATATGAAATAGAGTAAGATGGTTGTACCTATTTCTATCAGCTACCAATATATATATATATATACACACACACACACACACACACACATATATATATATATATATATATATATATATATATATATATATATATATATATATATATATATATATATATCCCATACAGTCCCAAAATATCCCAAAGATAAAAAAAATATAAGCCCTTCAAGTAAACACATCGATCCCTGCCTAGGATTGCGGGTTGGGGGAGAGAGAGAGAGAGAGAGAGAGAGAGAGAGAGAGAGAGAGAGAGAGAGAGAGAGAGAGAGAGAGAGAGAGAGTAGGGGGGGAGGGGGGAGGGGGGGAGGTCGGCAGTGCCCGGCGACCCCTGGCTACCGTCCCCCCCCCATGTCCCCCCCCCCCCCCCCGCGGCATTTCCTCTCCCGTTCAGTGACTAATGTTTGATGGGGAGGGGACGGGAGGGGAGGGGAGGGGAGGGGAGGGGGCGTTCCTAAGGAGGGAGGGGTGGGGGTATGAGGGTAGGGTGGGTGGGGGGGGTTTGGGGTGGGGGTGGAGAGAGGGTAGAAACTCGTGTGTGTGAGGTGGGAGGGGAAGGGGAGGGGGGGAAGGGGAAGGGGAGGGGGAGGGGAAGGGGGAGGGGGAACGGGGAGGGGGAAGGTGAGGAGTGAGTTCACTGGGGACATCTGGTATGTTAACAGCGATGTCTTACTGTTGTGTTACTGTTGCGTTACTGTTGCTCCTGTTGTTCCATGTAGGTACTGTTGCTGTTCTTCCTGTTGTTACTGTTGCTGTTCTTCCTGTTGTTACTGTTGCTGTTCTTCCTGTTGTTACTGTTGCTGTTCTTCCTGTTGTTACTGTTGCTGTTCCAGTTCTTACTGTTAAAGTTGTTCCTGTTACTGCTGTTCTTACTGTTCCTGCCGTTGTTCCTGATGTTACTGTTCCATTCATTCCTGTTGTTTCTGTTCCTGTTGTTCCTACGGTTGCTACCGTTGTTCTTGCTGTTATTACCGTTGTTCTTGCTGTTATTACCGTTGTTCGTGCTGTTGCTACCGTTGTTCTTGGTTATTACCGTTGTTCGTGCTGTTAATACCGTTGTTCTTACTGTTATTACCGTATGCTGCTGCCATGGCTGTTCGTCGTATACCGTTGGCATCACTACTCCTGTTTCTGTTGTTCCCGTTGCTTCTTTCCCTGTTGATCTGGGTCTGTTCTGTTGCTGCTACCGTTAATCCTGTTAACCTGTGTGTCTTCTGTTGCCGCTACTGCTACTCCTGTTGATCTGTGGGTCTTGCGACCCTTGAGCACGACGGTACAACCCTTGAGCACGACGGTACGACCCTTGAGCACGACGGTACGACCCTTGAGCACGACGGTACAACCCTTGAGCACGACGGTACGACCTTGAGCACATACGGTATACGACCCTTGAGCACGACGGTGCGACCCTTGAGCACGACGGTATACGACCCTTGAGCACGACGGTACAACCCTTGAGCACGACGGTACGACCCTTGAGCACGACGGTATACGACCCTTGAGCACGACGGTATACGAACCCTTGAGCACGACGGTATACGACCCTGAGCACGACGGTAAACACCCTTGAGCACGACGGTGCGACCCTTGAGCACGACGGTGCGACCCTTGAGCACGACGGTGCGACCCTTGAGCACGACGGTGCGACCCCATTGAGGTCACGACGGAATACGACGACGAAAACTTGGAAGCAGAGACGGATTAACGACCACTTGAGCACGACGGTTACATAACCCTTGAGCACGACGGAATACGACCCTTGAGCACGACGGTGCCCGTCCCTTGAGCACGACGGTCGACCCTTGACACGACCGGTATACGACCCTTGAGCACGAACGGTATACGACCCTTGAGCACGACGGTATAACGACCCTTGAGCACGACGGTACGTACCCTTGAGCAAGACGGTGCGACCCTTGAGCATGACGGTATAACGACCCTTGAGCACGGACGGATATACATCCTTGAGCACGACGGTGCGACCCTTGAGCACGACGGTGCGACCCTTGAGAACGACGGTATACGACCCTTGAGCACGAACGGTACAACCTTGAGCACGACGGTACACGACCCTTGAGCACGACGGTACGACCCTTGAGCACGACGGTGCGACCCTTGAGCACGACGGTGCGACCCTTGAGAACGACGGTATACGACCCTTGAGCACGACGGTACGACCCTTGAGCACGACGGTACGACCCTTGAGCACGACGGTACACGACCCTTGAGCACGACGGTACGACTTGAGCACGACGGTATACGACCCTTGAGCACGACGGTACGACCCTTGAGCACGACGGTACGACCCTTGAGCACGACGGTGCGACCCTTGAGCACGACGGTACGACTTTAGCACGACTGTGTTCAAGGGTCATCGTACCGTCGTGCTCAAGGGTCGTACCGTCGTACCAGGCAACAACCGCTGGAGTTGTTATATCCATCTGGCTGGACCAGCTGCCAGGTGGGGCCCATGGCTGTGTTGCTCACGCGGTCCTGGGTTGTGGGGAGGTTATGGTAGGGATAAGGGGGGGGTGTGGGGGGTACTATGGTAGATGGTGTAGGTATGATAGACTGGTACTATGGTAGATGGAGTAGGTATGGTAGACTGGTACTATGGTAGATGGAGTAGGTATGGTAGACTGGTACTATGCTAGATGGCGTAGGTATGGTAGACTGGTACTATGGTAGATGGCGTAGGTATGGTAGACTTGTAATATGGTAGATGGTTTAGGTATGGTAGACTGGTACTATGGTAGATGGTGTAG
>NC_092230.1:40232077-40252077 GCF_036320965.1 Panulirus ornatus
ATTTCTTAACTTTTGGAAATAGATTTCAAGAAATATATTTCTCCCTCCCTCACTCACGCTGATGAGATATATAATAATAACCTCCACAATAACATGGGTTATTACAACTATTGTAAATCTGACATTTTATGGACGACTAGGGTATAACCTCACTCCTCCTACTGCTAATTACAACCTCAAATGGCGACATAACAGTAAATTACAACCTTTTTTTTATTTAATCCATGACTAAAGCAGAGAAGGTCCCCATGTTGTTATTATAAGCAAGGATCCAACTTATATGTCACACAATGTCATTTCCATGACATATATTACATATGTACTTACCTAATGCACAAAGGAGATGAGCAAAATATATATATGTATATATATTTTTTTTTACCCTTGTTAAGTACATACGTAAAATAGTACACGTCAGAAAGTATATATATATATATAAGTACACTTATACTTATCATTTTGTCACGTGACAGACACTCACACAAAAATATGAAAACACTTACTATTGTATATGTTCTCATGTCTGACGACGCTGCTTTTCACACAAGAATTACTCCATATACATTCCCAGTCACTATCTATCGTCCGGATTTAGCTATACACTGATAGATAGGCTATAAAACGCTATAAAATAGAGCACGAGGGCTGGTCTGGCCTGGCCACAGTGTCAGTGACCAACTTCTCCCACAATGCATCGCCGGTTGTTTACATCGTGACGTCACAGGTTCTGGGACCACCTCCCCCTTCCCCCCCTTTTACCCAAAATATTTTAAATTGTTTTAATTTTGCGTTTTGTGTCAATATGTCAACTGAGGTGCTTATGTATATCCTGTTCATCTATGCATTATGCAATGTATATAATCTTGTCTATTTAGACTTATGTAGAATCTTATAGCTTCTAAAAAATTGATGTTTTGATGTAATGGCCTCGTAATATTTATCAAGGCATTATATTTCGCGAGGCGCTAAATTCTTAATTACACGTGATTTCTATATATAATTATCTTCGTACAACTATATAGATATTGAATGATATAATCCGCTTGAATATATAACGTCTATATATAGCATCCTCGCTTCTATATTCACAATTTCCTTCAACAAATTACCATTTCGCTAAAAAAAAAAGAAAAAGAAAAATGATTTTGGTCTAACTGCAAATGAGATCGTAAATAGTTAACTTAAAGTATTATATTTTCGTAATGCTAAACCCATTTTCAACTTGGACGATCATATCTGAACACAATGCGCATATTAAAGTAGCATTGGATACTAATAGTTGATCACATACATGAGTCCAAATGTAATTTTTACCCACTTTGAATTACATTAAGTGAATGAATTGTGTGGTTTGCAGATAATCAAGTCTAGTGTTGTATAATAACAGTTTCTCTATAAAAACATCGGGACCAATAAACACGAGTAATTTGCATAAGTCAACGTAATTAGCGCCACAATAAACAAATAACAAAGGTTCATTGAACACGAAAGTAATTCCATGATTAACTTTTGGAGTTGGAGTTTAAACACAAACATACACACACACACACACATACACATTATATATATATATATATATATATATATATATATATATATATATATATATATATATATATATAATGTGTGTATGTGTGTGTGTGTGTGTGTGTGTTAATCCCCTAAATATAATTACTTTATCACTTAACAATAAACGTAAATTATCGTTATCCCATGTTATCTTAAAGTAACTTTCATTCTTATCATATTACAATATAGTTATGATTTAGATATATTACAGTACAGTTATAATTTAGATATATTACAGATAACAGAAGGGAAGGAAGGAAAGAGGGTCAGTATGTATACGTACAATCAATTACCAACTGACGAAAACAACTGTAAATACAGTTTCGAAATTCAAGTCTCCTATGTTTTGAATCATAACAACTCATTCTGAATCACACGGTAACATTCTATCTTTGAAGACTAATCAATCTATTTGGCTTCATATTTTTTTCTTTTAATTGATATGTAAATATATATATTCTTACATAATGAGACTATGTTACGTGTCTTTCATGTTTATCGTTCAATTCAGCCGTTTCGAAATATTATCTCCTCCCGCCTCCTCACTGCTTCGAACCAACCGAAGCCTCGCGAGCCAGCAGGAGGAGCAAGAGGGCTGAGAGGGTGAGGGTTTCGAAGCACTGGTTCACCAACTCTTCCTCCCTCTCTCTCTCTCTCTCTCTCTCTCCTCACTGCTTCGAACTGACCGAAGCTTCGCGAACCAGCAGTAGAGGAGGAGGAAGGGTGTGGGTGGTGGCGGGTTTCGAAGCACTAGTTCACCCAAACACTCGCCTGGACACACTGAGTTGGTCTTGTGTAGTGACGAGATGAGGTTTTAAGTGTGTTGTGGTGCCGCTATAGACCCGGATTCTAAGTAAGTACAGACTTACTTAAGTGACTAGTGATTGAAACTAGGGTAAGACTATGCTTTTAGAGACATAGAGTAAATAGTGATTAAGTGATTCGATCGTCATTTCAGCTCCTAGACAACACAGAGACACACACACACACACAACTACGGAGAATCCCAAGCGAATCTTCTAGAAGAAAACGAAGTAAGTCTTGTGTTTATTTTCAATTTTTTCCCCAAATATGTTTTTTCCTTCAGTTTATTTTCATTTTTTCCCCCAACTGCGTTTATTCGTTTGAGTGTTTGACTATCTCGTGGGTTTTTGTTTAGGTCACATTAAATCGTAGGTTAACTTGACGTGTTTGTGAATAGAACATGGAACGTTTGGAAGCCATAAGTTAAAGAAAACGGCTCGTTGCTCTCGCTTTTGACCATCGCGATCCACGTAATCACCTGTTGTTATCTAACTACCAAACGCTTGTTAGAGAATTGTTAATATATGATCAATGTTACTTTTGAAAGTTAATGGTATCTTAACCTGCTGAAATAACACGTACAACACCGCAAATTACATGATTGGTCGCTTGGTCAAATTGGTCTCGTTTGCTTATTAACAACGACTGTCAAAGTCGTTAAGGCCGCCCTCGCTGAGTCATAACTGCTAATTCAGTTATTGTTAATGATATTAGTTCTAGAATATTCCTCCGCTTCTAAGAACTCCATTATAACCCCCCCCCCCCCTTTCCAACCCCGTCAGTCTCCCCCTCCCCCCCCTTCCAACCCCATCAGTTCCCCCCTCCCCCCCTTTACGTTATACGGTGTACGTCTTAGAATCATACAGTTTATGACTTATACGCTATACGTCTCAAAATCATACGCTTTACGCATCATACGCCTCAAAATCATGCGCTTTTACAGCTCAAGATTGTACGCGTTACGCCTCATAATCATACGCGTTACACCTTCTAATCATGCGCGTTGCGCCTTATAATCATACGCGTTACGCCTCCTACCATACGCGTTACGCCTCCTAATCATGCGCGTTACGCCTTGTAATTATACGCGTTACACCTCACAATCATACGCGTTACGCCTCCTAATCATACGCGGTACGCTTCATAATCATACGTGTTACGCCTCATACTTATACGCTATACGTCTCAAAATCATACTCTTTATTACGCCTCATAATCATACTCTTTATTACGCCTCATAATCATACGCGTTACGCCTCATGATTATACGCGTTACGCTTCATAATCATATGCGTTACGCCTCATGATAATACGTGTTACGCCTTATAATCATATGTGTAAAAAGAGATTTACTATAAGGTTTACATTTCAAAAATCATACGCGATTTATATATATGAAGGGTTAATTTTCACCTACAGTTCATCACATATAATTGTTAAATTCAGTTAATCTCACTATTTAACATCTTGTGATTGATGTATAGGTAGATGATAATCATATCTTTAACATAGATTAATGTTAAAATACGATTCTGATGCCATGTTAATCCTGTTTGGTCCATAAACTGATAAAATCCAGTTGTTAACGCCATGTTAATATGATCTGATTAACTCTAATAAGATAACTATTAAGTTAATCAATTAATCCCATATTAATCTTCAGTTATTTGCTGCCAGTGACATTGATAAAGGTGAGTTATCATTTAATCCATTTATTGGTAATTTGATAATTTCGTGTTTAAAAGGGCCATGTTGTGACCCATATATATTTTGTCATAATGTATATTGAAATGTGTAATTTGTATAGTACAAATGTTGATGACATTGTGAGTAAATCTTGCTTTACGAAGATTATGTATATAGATGATTTTATTATTATTATTATTATTATTATTGTTATTATTATTATTATTATTATTATTATTATAATTATTATTATTATTACTATTATTTTTATCATTATTATTATCATTATTAATATTATCATTGATCATCATTATTACTATTATTATCATTATTATTATTATTATTATTATTATTATTATTATTATTATTATTTTGGATTACATCAAGTGAATTTCCTTTGACGTTCATGTATAATCATTGCTTTAGTGACGCCTTTGATCTCTTGCGATGGTAATAATGACAGGCGTATTATATAGTTAATACGCACAGACCCCGACCCCCCCAGGCTTACGCAAGAGTGCGTACTATAGAGCTCAAATGTTTCGTAATTCCTGTAAAAACTGTTGTATTATTTGGAGTATGATTAAGGTTTTAGCGTTTAATTCTTTCCTAGGGTTAAGTTTGTGAAGTTAGGTTTGTTAAGTTAGGGTTAGGTTAGGTTTGGTTTCTGAGGTTAGGGTTGTGAAGTTAGGTTTGTGAAGTTTGGTTTGTGATATACATCGAGGAGACGAAGCATGTATATCAACTGACTGTTATATTTCTCTCTTGTGTCTCCCCTGATGATGTGATTATGACACGAAAGTGCACTTGGAAACTTATCGTGTTTCATTTCCCCCGTGGACTCATAGGAATATATATATATATATATATATATATATATATTATATATATATATATATATATATATATATATAGAGAGAGAGAGAGAGAGAGAGAGAGAGAGAGAGAGAGAGATAGAGAGAGAGAGAGAGAGAGAGCTCTATGCGCGACCGAGGGTCGAACCCAGGTTCTCGACACCACCATAGCTCATTGTTGCTGCCCAGGACCTCATCCTTAGAGGCTCCCGCAGCGCGAGGTAGCGCTACCTCCCGTAGTAGGGAAATGTGGAACATATATACAGTGGGAAGTAACACCACTATATAGTAGACAGATAGATAGACAGTAGTACCAGACTGATAGACAGTAGTAGACAGGCGGGTAGATGAATAGATAGATAAGTAGACAGGTGTGTGTGTGTGTGTGTGTGTGTGTGGGTGGTGTGCGTGTGTGTGTGTGTTACCGGACTCCACCTGCCTGTGGTCACGCCGCGAGCCTGGTGGGTCACCTTGAACGAGGTCGTAAGGTCGTCAGCGGAACAAGCGTGGTCCAGCCACTTCCCCGCTGTAAGGGAGGAATTCCACCATTTCCCTGCTACTGATTGGAGTGCAGCGGCCTCTGCGCTGCAGGAGACCCCCATAGGTATATTGGAATTGTCCATATACAACCCATTATATAGCCCATTAGCTGGTAGTAATAGGGAGGAAAAGTTTATGATTAATAGGAAATCTATTTTGAAAATGGGGGGTATAGCTTGATATAGCGCGACATAGCTTTGTGCATAGCAGCGGGCCAAGACTCCACACCAAATCACATTCATCCCATCTCATCTCATCTTCCATAACCACAGTTACAAATTAGAAATGGACGAATTTAAGGATAAATATGGACGTCGCAGAAAAGAACCGTCGTACAAGTTCCCGCCCGACTCGCGCGCCCAGCCCAGCCCAGCCCCCTCCCTAACGGTCGCCAGGAAATGGCGAACATTCCAGAAACATAGGGTCAGTCTCCAGTTTCCAGGCACGTTACGTAATACTACGCCGGGTCCCGCACCTGGAGGGGAGGCAACTTGGTGGTGAGAGAGAGAGAGAGAGAGAGAGAGAGAGAGAGAGAGGGTGAATGACATAGTAAAGTAATATGTTGATTGCATGATGATTGTGTGTGTGTGTGTGTGTGTGTGTGTGTGTGTGGTCACTGTATATCCCTGGCGATTTAACCAGGCTGGGGGGGGAGGGGGAGGGGGGGAGGAAGGGGGTAGTAGTACCGGTAATATACCCCCCCCCCCTTCCTCCGCTCTGGTCGGTGGCTGCTGACCAGGGAAAGAGAGAGAGAGAGAGAGAGAGAGAGAGAGAGAGAGAGAGAGAGAGAGAGAGAGAGAGAGAATGGGATGGTGGCAGTTTGAGAGCTGGCTGTCAGCTATGAGTTAAAGATTTAGCCAGAGTGTTTGAAATAGTTATCGAATAATCATTTACGAAGAATAAGAAAAGGGAATAACAACAACAGGAAGATGAAACACGATAAGTTCCCAAGTGCACTTTCGTGTCATGATCACATACATACATCATCAGTCAAACGCGGCCGCTGGCGTATTTTTGGGGGGAGGAGGGAGAGGGGAGAGGGATAGGGGAGAGAACCCATGAAAACGTCAATTTCTTCATATTTTTTTCTTGTCAATAACTGAAGACATCATTATTCTTGATTGCTGATAATCACTGATGTGGTGGCCATTTCTATTTCAAATGAAGACATTATTTCTGAGTTAATCACTGAAATGGCCACAGTTTCTTAAAACACTCCCTCCTTTTTTCTCCCCCTCCCTCACTCACTCACCCACTCATTGTTCAGTTACCACTTTTGAAAATGAATCCTATTGGTCATGAACGCTAAAGGGAATTGCCAGAGGCGTATAGCATCCATCTCTTCATCCTCCTCCTCCTCACAGCCCTCTTCTCTTCATCATCCTCTCTTCTCTCACGTCTTCCCTCCTTTTCATCACCTCATCCCTCACTCCCTCCCTCACCCCGTCAACCATCCACCAGTAAGGTTTGGTCTTGGAGGCCTGGATGTCCGGTATGTCTGGGGCCTTAACCTGTAAACCGTACTATGTCTGGTACCTCTTAATCATCCTCCTGGTCATTTTCGTGTTCGCCACTATCTTATTCTTGTAGCAACCTCGACGCCGGTCGTAGATTTGTACAATTTCGCCCGGTTTGACCCCCATGTACCGGGATATCCACGCCTGGCTCCCGTAATTGGGCAGGTGTTCCACATCCACTCGGTTTCTGATGTTCTCCTCTTCCTAAGTGTTGAGGTATCTGAATCTGGGGATACGCCTTCGCTCCTTCTGTATGTTCCTGAAGAAGCGAAGTTTCAGGACTTCAGCCCGGCATCCGACCCTCTCGGTTTCTTCCAGCTCCGCCTTCAGCGTACTCTCGTAATAATCGGGCACCAGAAACACCATGCTCAACTGGTACTACGAAACCTGAGGCAGATACATCAGTGTCTCACGGAATTGCTGGACTAGCCTTTGGCCAGGTTGGCCTGGAATGCGCCTCAGTGGAACGGGCCAGAACTAGAAACGAACCACGTAGCGATCCTGGGGTTTCACCATGTCAAAGTAGGCCGGATACCTGGCGAGAAAGGTTTCTTGGTCCGTAGGAGGAGACATGAGGTATGGTTCGTTTTCATTAGGTAAGACGTACCCACGCGTCAAACCCATTTTGATGGTCCCTTTCCAAGCCTGGAGTAGTGCCTTCATAATTTGATCTCGGTGTTTGTAGGAAAATCTCACTAATTGTTTCTCCATGGGGTTGGATGGCAAGGGTATATTATATATATGATCTCGTTACTGTAATTATGAGTGTTTACCGTTGCCTACTTTACAAGTGTATAATACATGGTGCTCCCCTCCATACAGGAAAGTAGGTGACGCGGTGGTGGAGGATATACAGTAGACATGATTCAAAGATATCACACATAAGGGGACGGTGTGGTGTGGTGTGTATGGTGAAGATAATGTTGGTCTTGTGTATAGAGAAGATACGTGAGTGGTGTGTTATCCCTATTGTGAAGATGATGGTGAGTGGGGGATGGTGAGGCAAAGATAATGTTAGTCCTGTGTATAGTGAAGATGCGTGAGTGGTGAGTCATAACTATAGTGAAGATGGTAATGAGTGGAGGGTGAGGTGAAGATAATGTTGGTCCTGTGTAGTGAAGATACGTGAGTGGTGGGTCATCCCTATAGTGAAGATGATGATGAGTGCGTGTGAGGCAAAGATAATGTTTGTCCTGTGTATAGTGAAGATACGTGAGTGGTAGGTCATGACTGTAGTGAAGATGATTGTGAGTGGAGGGGGGTCAGGTGAGGCAAAGATAATCTTAGTCCTGTGTATAGACAAGATACGTGAGTGGTGGGTCATGACTATTGTGAAGATGATGGTGAGTGGGGGGTGTGAGGTGAGGTGAAGATAATGTTGGTCCTGTGTATAGTGAAGATACGTGAGTGTGTATAGTGAAGATGATGGTGAGTGGGGGGTGGTGAGGTGAAGATAACGTTGGTCCTGTGTATAGTGAAGATACGTGAGTGTGTATAGTGAAGATGATGGTGAGTGTGTATAGTGAAGATGATGATGGTGAGTGGTAACTTGAGGGAGACATTCATCATTCCTTCCAGAGGATTATTATTCCTTCTCGTTCACTTGCACTTTCCTGTAGGCAATGATTCTGTATCAGGTTTTTGTAGTGCTGTAGTAAATCTACCTTCGTTGTACTATGGTAAGTGCTGTATTATCTTCGCTGTACTGTAGTAAATGCTGTATTATCTTCGCTGTACTGTAGTAAATGCTGTATTATCTTCGCTGTACTGTAGTAAATGCTGTATCATCTTCGCTGAACTGTATTAAATGCTGTATTATCTTCGATGAATTGTAGTTAATGCTGTATTATCTTCGCTGTACTGTACTAACTGCTGTATTATCTTCGATGAACTGGAGTAAATGCTGTATCATCTTCGCTGGACTGTATTTAATGCTGTATTATCTTGGCTATGCTGTAGTAAATGCTGCACTATCTTCGCTGAACTTGTAAATATTGTATTATCTTTGCTGTACTCTAATAAATGCTGTATCATCTTCGCTGTACTGTCGTTAGATACTGTATTGTCTTCGATGTCCTGTGGTAAATAATGTAGTATCTTAACTACACTGTCGTAAAACACTGCGTTATCTTAACTACACTGTTGTAAAACTGTTATCTTAACTACACTGTTGTAAAACAGTGTGTTATATTAAATACACTGTTGTAAAACAGTGTGTTATATTAACTACACTGTTGTAAAACAGTGTGTTATATTAACTACACTGTTGTAAAACAGTGTGTTATATTAACTACACTGTTGTAAAACAGTGTGTTATATTAACTACACTGTTGTAAAACAGTGTGTTATATTAACTACACTGTTGTAAAACAGTGTGTTATATTAACTACACTGTTGTAAAACAGTGTGTTATATTAACTACACTGTTGTAAAACAGTGTGTTAACTACACTGTTGTAAAAAAGTGTGTTATCTTAACTATCATTTGGGACAAGACAGCGAACCATTTACAGGAGCGCCACAAGTTACAGATATCAGTAAGTGTCTGTAACACAAACTGAGCCAAAGTGTTTTACGTGAAAGTTCTATGCGTTGTCAAGACCCGGAGTTGTAGAATTGTTTGCTTCATCTTATATTGTTTACATCAGCGGGAGTGAAGGGCTGGTGGGGGGGGGGGGGGTTAACGACATTCCTGATTAAGGATGTAATTGGTTTGTGGCCAGGCCATTATTTTTTCTGATTGCAGTATCTCATTGAGTTGTATGTTCGTGTGTTCTTTTGAAGGAAAGACTTCACTCAGGAGTGCTATATGAGGGGGAGAGTGGAAGGAAGGGGTTGGGTCTGCCCTGGTGCAATGAGTGTGGATCTTTTACTTGCCCCAGCAGAGCTGGTTGCAGTGTAGGGGTCCTGTGTTCCTTCTTGTGTTCAGGAAGAGGAGACAGTCTCCAGTTCACCCGTTCAAGTGGTTAGGTTGAGTGAGTGAGGGTGTGTATGTGAGTGGGGTCGAATTCTGGTATGAGCTTGTCACTTTGCTTCTATGTCCCAGTACTATGGTGCTTTTCCGCTAGCTTGGTAGGAGGAGGTGATGATGATGATGATGATGATGATGATGATCTAAGGATGGGGATATACTGAAGTTGTGATGATTTCTTCCCATGTTCTGTGGGAATTAGGTTGGGCTAGTCTGATTCTCTGTGGTTTGTGTAAGGGTCTTCCTGATGGTTGAGTGGGTAGGATAGGACTGATGGACTGTCATCAGGATACGTGTTTCTTAGAGGAGAGTTTGTATGAGTGTGTTTTAGGCGGTGTGTGGTGTGTGTGTGTGTGTGTGTGTGTGTGTGTGTGTGTGACCAGACGGAGGGTGGTAGGGGGATGTATGGCTAGGACGGCTGCTAAGGTTTGCGGTGGGCTGGCAGCTTGGTTGGCTGATGGCACTAGTTGAGGATACTGAGAGGTTGCAGCTGGTTTATGAACAGTGCCATAGGTCGCCTCGAGGGCGTCTTAGGCGTGAGCCAAATGGGACGGTGGGCATTGGCATCTCCGGAGAGATATGTGGTGGTTAGGTCTTGCCCTTGGCGAGGGCATTTGGAATGGGGAGGTTTGTTGACTGTTGACTATGTTGACTAGAGTGTTTGTCATTGTCTGTGAGGTGTTATGCAGTGCCACTGGGGTGGGAGGAAGGTAAAATGGTTTGGTGGACGAGTGTTCTGAATTCCCGTCCGTGTCCCTTATATGTCCACCAATACTCCAAGAAAGCATTTGACACCGTCCTACCCGACATATCCTCAGATCAAAGATACTTGACACCATCCTTCTACAACAGTGAAAGTACGTGATTGGCAAATTTCATAGCCGACCGCCACTCACAATGACTTCACAAATCTAAAACTCAGTACTGGAGTTCCCCAAAGAGCAGTTCTTTCTCCAACTCTCTTCACTCTCTTCTTGCCCGGCCTCCGATTACCTCAAGCAAGTTTAGACACAAAGGGCCTCTCATATGCAGTCGATCTCACAACCCACATGACAACACAGGAGCAACAAGAAACATGCAACACTACATTACACAAGTGGAACAGTGGTTCACCCAGAACACAATGTCTGCGCCTCCTCACATTTCTTTAGTCACTCTTTCAACCCACAATTGAATGGACGCGCGCCCCATCTGGACATAACGCAAACTATCCTGAGCGCCATCTACGACGTATCCGTGACATTCACTCCCCACAACAATAACAACAACATCAACACAAAAGCAACACACAAGCTAAATGCCTCCAGAACTCTACCTGGCACCAGATTTGGACGAGATGGAAGATCCCTCAACATTCTATACAAATTCATCCGCTCCACTTTACATGACGCCTCACCCATTTGAACTTCTTTCTACTCTCTCTCTCTCTCTCTCGAGAGAGAGAGAGAGAGAGAGAGAGAGCAAATATAACAAAGTTATGAACACAGAAGATATCGATGACCATCGACCACCAGCGGAACAACTTCAGAGTGAAACAAAGATGTTTCCCCAAATACAGAGTCCCACCTCAGTCTAATTGGCACTCAGTTCTAATCCCCCCCCCCACCTATGCCACTCTAACAACCAGCCTCCAACTAGATATCAGAAGCTCACCCACGCCTCATACTTCAATAATCCCAACAACTACAACACTGACAAAACACCTACGTACTGAGATAACCTGCCGGGCAGTAAGCAACCGCCCCACACACACACCTCAACTCTTCCACGCAATCCCACCAGACGTACATAAACACCCGTCAGACACCACACTCCCCAGACCAGCACGGGTCACTCTCTTCCGCTCTGGACCATCACCCAAAACCCTTCGTCGTGCCAACGATGCAAACAACCATGACGAAGACACCCTATTATACACTTTTAACTATTCAATCACCTTGACCTGACCCCGAGCACCGAGACGTCGACCCATGACCAGCAAGTCGTCCCTCCGACCTCTGGACCCCGACCGGCGGAAGTAAGACGGCCTTCGTTGCGCTGCCAGAAGCCTCAGAAAGAACTATAGAACAAATATTTAGTTTCCATCATATATTCAGCGGGAGGGAAGAGCCTCGTCACTGAGTTTAAGCCCTAAACTCTGAGGTTCTCGGTGTGTGTATATACCACCTCTCACGACGTACACAGACATACGAGGAAATGTGTATAGAAAAGCTCTTGGACTTTGTTTATGTATTCTTTTTGTGTGTGCGTATGTGTGTGTGTGTATGTGTGTGTATTTGTACGTGTGTAATTACCTATTTGTACTGTAGGGGTTGAGGGGAGAGAGAGAGAGGGGAAGTTTTTACACAGGTGTGGTTACTCCCATCTCTTGACCATTTTCGTGGAAGAGTGTGGAGAGTTCTACACTAGTTGGTGCTCCCCTTCCCCCCCCCCCCCCCCCATGCTCATTTCTTGACCGTTGTTTACTATCATACAGCTTAAATTGAGTGTAGGTAGTGTAGTATGTGTGGTGTGTGGTGGTGGAGCATTATTAACCATGTCCTCAGTCATTCTGGTCCAGTCATCATAAAAGCACTTCTTGACATCTTGGCTTAACATGTTATGTTCTCTGCTTGTTCTCTCCCTACATCTCTCCAAGAACATGTGTTCACACTGTTCACGTTATGTTATGTTATGTTCTCTGCTTGTTCTCTCCTTACATCTCTCCAAGAACATGTGTTCACACTGTTCACGTTATGTTATGTTATGTTCTCTGCTTGTTCTCTCCCTACTTCTCTCCAAGAACATCTGTTCACACTGTTCACGTTATGTTATGTTATGTTCTCTGCTTGTTCTCTCCCTACTTCTCTCCAAGAACATCTGTTCACACTGTTCACGTTATCATGTTATGTTATGTTCTCTGCTTGTTCTGTCCCTACATCTCTCCAAGAACATGTATTCACACTATTTACGTAATGTTATGTTATGTTCTCTGCTTGTTCTGTCCCTACATCTCTCGAAGAACATGTGTTAACATTGTTCACGTCTGCAACTCCCACCAAGTCCTCACACACACACACACACACACACACACACACACACACACACACACACACACACATATTCCTGCAGCTTATGTCCTATGTATTGTGTACGTGTGTGTGTGTGTGTGTGTGTATGTGTGGTATCACTCTGGTAAAAAGCAATGGTGTTTTCTCTCTCTCTCTCTCTCTCTCTCTCTCTCTCTCTCTCTCTCTCTCTCTCTCTCTCTCTCTCTCTCTCTCTCTCGTATCACCAGTCCTCTCCTTCTTACCCACATATTCCCCATCCATCCACCCACCACCACACCACACCACACACACCACACCACACACACACCCCACACACACACCACACCACCACACACACACACACACACCACACCACCACACACACACACCCCACACACACCCCACACACACCCCACACACACCCCACCACACCACACCACACACTCCCCACACACACCACCACACACACCCTACCACCACACCACACCACACACACACCACACACACCCCACACACACACTCATATCTTCTTCATATATCCCCCCCCCCTCCCCTCCCTCCTTCCCCCACCTACCTCTCCTCCTCCCCCTGCTTCCCCCCCCCCCCCTCCCCCGCTTAACGGCGTCCGTAAACGTAAAGGCGTTTAAGGTCGGTTAGTTCCATCATCATACAAGGCCATAGGGAATATCGACACTACAGGGAGAGAGAGAGAGAGAGAGAGAGAGAGAGAGAGAGAGAGAGAGAGAGGTGGGAGGGTGGCGTGATGGAGACTTCAAACAAATCATCTTTGGTTGGAATTGGTTTGGGTTGGTTTAGATTAGAAGAAATGAAGAGTGTGTGTGTGGGGGGAGGAAGGGGGTAGTAGTAGTAGTAGTAGGGGGAAAGAGGAGGGGAAGGCAGGAGGGGAGGGAGGGGGTGTGGGAGGGAGGGGAAGACGTGCGGGAGTTAGGGTCTGTGATGAAAAGGTGGGTGGGAGGGGGGTGGGGAGGGGCGCGTATGGAGAGAGAGAGAGAGAGAGAGAGAGAGAGAGAGAGAGAGAGAGAGAGAGACAGTGAGAGACGGTTCTCAGACGAGAGATTTCAATAATCGCTCCTTTTTTTTCTTTCTTTCTTTTTTTCTTCTTTTTTCGTCTGAAAGATCTCGAGAGAAGGAGATTTGCCCCCTCAGTCAACTGTCTGTAGGAGGAGGAGGAGGAGGAAGAGGAGGAGGAGGAGGAAGAGGAGGAGGAGGAGGAAGAAGAGGAGGAGGAGGAGGAAGAAGAGTAGGAGGAGGAGGAGGAGGAGGAGGAGGAGGAGGAGGTGGTACCAGTGACGATATTTCTGTGACGGCTGAATGACAGTAGTGTGGGGGGGGGGACGACGAAGGGGGGAGGAGGGGGGTAATGGTTGAAGAAAACGGGGTGAGGTGGGGTGGGGTGGGGACAGTTGTTGAAGAAAATGGGGTGGGGGTAATGGTTGAAGAAAACGGGATAGGGTAGGGTGGGGACTGTTGAAGAAAACGAGGTGGTGGTGGTGGTGGTGGTGGTGGTGGGGGTAATAGTTGAAGAAAACGGGGTGGGGTGGGGACAGTTGAAGAAAACGGTGGTGGTGTTGGTGGTGGGGTGGGGGAAAGGGAGGCAGTTGAAGAAAAACGAGGTGGTGAGGGAGATTTGAAGAAAACGGGGTTGCGGCAGGTGGGGAGGTGGGGTTTGGTGGACATATTTGAAGAAAATGGGAGGAAGGTTGAGGGAAAGGGGTAAGGGGAAACAGTTGAAGGATTGAGGGGGGGAGGGTTGTCGCCGCCATTTTGGATTATCACAGAACCCGGATGTGTCACTTAATCCCTCTTGGCGATTCCCTTCCTCCAATCCACGATCTATTTCCTGCTTGGGTCATAGGAATATATATATATATATATATATATATATATATATATATATATATATATATATATATATATACACACACACGAAACATCAGTTATTTCCCCTTATTCGTCATTATCATTTATTGTTTACGTATTTTCATTTGATTATCATTTTGATATGACCGTATCGTGACCCTGATGTAAGCGATTCGTAAACAGATGTGCAGTACCGTTCGTTAATCGAGGTTTCGCTATATCGGGGGTTTTTGTTATATCTTTCGTTTTATAACGGGGTTTCGTAAATCTTATTGTCTGAAGGGGATTAGGAATTCGTTATGGTGAAGTTCTTGATGTACAGAGGCGTTTTTTTTTTTCGTTATAACGAAGGTTGTCATGTAGATGGTGAGTGGTGTTCGTTATAATGAAGTTTATGATATACAGGAGTGTGGAGTTCGTTGTAATGAAGTTCATGATTCTCTCTCTCTCTCTCTCTCTCTCTCTCTCTCTCTCTCTCTCTCTCTCTCTCTCTCTCTCTCATCTATCTATCTATCTATCTATTCATCTCTCATCTGTCTATCTGTCTCTCATCTGTCTATCTATCCATCTATCTGTCTATCTATCTATTCATCTGTCTATCTAGCTGTCTCTCATCTATCTCTCTATCCATCTATCCATCTATCTATCAATTCATCTATCTATCTTCTATCTATCTATCCCTGATAACTCCAACTTATGGCAACAGATACTAAGAAGAGATTTAAACCATCCAAGCTTTGAAAAAAAGAAAGCATCACACACATATATATATATTATGGGTTTAGAACAGGATCAATAGATACGGTGAAGAACAGACTCTCTTTATACTTCGCATCAAGACCACACCTGACCTGACCTGGGCCTCTTCATCTATACATTCAAAGTCCACAGATGATTCAATCATCTATAATCACTCTTCCCTGACCCTTACTCCATTGGTATCTGGAGATTCCGATCCTCCTTCTTCCATAGGCAGAGAGAGAGAGAGAGAGAGAGAGAGAGAGAGAGAGAGAGAGAGAGCATCAAATAAAAAGGGACCCCGTGATGTGTTGGTGTTCGATTCTCCTTCGTATAAGTCACGAGAGAGAGAGAGAGAGAGAGAGAGAGAGAGAGAGAGAGAGAGAGAGAGAGAGAGAGAGAGAGAGATAAACACTCAGATGCCAAAAGGTTTTCAATTACTTCCAGTCAAACGTCAACACCTTCCCTCCCTCCCTCCTCACACTCGGTACACCAGCTGTCTTTATTTATAGTCCTCTTCGTCTATACTGGACAGGACGATACATCTTTCCTCTGAAAGATAGATATGGGTTCTGGCGATGCGTTTTTTTTTTTTTTTGTCTTTTCGTCGCTCCAGCACACACAGCCTGGAAGGAAGGGAGTTATCACAACTCAATCTGGTTGTCTTATTCTCTCGTCTAATGTTGCTTCCATCTCTCACGGTAGAGGTAGGAGGATTGGAATCTCTTATAACGCCTTTGAGAGGAGATTAGGAGGTGGTGGAGGAGTGGATTTCGAATGCTTTGATTCTTGAGATTCAATGCTGGGAGATTCACTTTTTTTCCCCCCGTCTCGTGAATCGCACAGTCCAAATACTACCCACTACCTACCACCATCACTATCCCCCCACACTCTGGGGAGGACTTACGAAAAGGGTGAGGGGGAGTCGAAGGAGGCCTGCCAAGCGCTCGCCACACATACACCCACACACACACACCCACACACACACACACACACACACACACACACACACCCACCCACACACACACACACACCCACACACACACACACCAACTCCAAGAACATTCGCCAAACACGTCGTGTCTTCTAAGCTCCACTTAACCACCAGAGACAAAGAAGTGGGCTAGGTGGCTCGAATTTCCTTTACCTCTCCTGAGGAAGGGATGAAGGAAGGGATGAAGGAAGGGATGAAGGAAGGAAGGAAGGAAGGTCTGAAAACCATTCGTAGGAACCCACCCACCTCCCTAGTTTAACGCCAGGCCTCTGAGTGGAGGTGATAGCCACGGCCCAAGACGCCCCGGCCTTCCCTCTCCTTCAACAACAAACGGAGACCCAATCTTATTTTCCTCTCCTATACAAACACACAAGTTGACTTCTTCTTTACAAACAGCGTCGGCGTCGGAGGGCCTTGGTGGGGAGGGGGGGCGAGGGAAAAGGGGATTCCAAACCTCTCTCTCTCGGTTCGGGGGTCGTGGGCGTCCCCCCCCCCCCCCCCCCCCCAGCGATACGTTTGACACACTGGTTACAGACCCTTTTCATCCCCCGCCTGGAAATGAGGGCAGACCTCCACTACGCAAAGAAATGCTTCCAGTAAGGATGTAAGGGTTCAGGGATGTTTCCAGCGAAAATGTAGGGGTTCTGGGATGTTTCCAGCAAGATTGTAGGGGTTCAGGGGATGTTTCCAGCAAGGATGTATGGGTTCAGGGATGTTTCCAGCAAGATTGTAGGGGTTCAGGGGATGTTTTCAGCAAGGATGTATGGGTTCATGGGATGTTTCCAGCTGGAGGAAAGGGGTCTGGAATATTACCAACATTGAAGTAGAGGTCGGAAATATCCCTGACAAGGGACTAGAAGGCTGGAATGCTTCCAGCAAAGAGGAAGGGATCTGGACGGGTGCGTTTAACGTGTCTGGAACGAGTCAAGGAAGACAACGACACATCCTGGAACAGAAGAGCAAAGCTTAAAGAGATGCTTCCAGCACGAAGATAATGTTGCCTGGCAGCGAACTCATAAGCTCCATGGAATGAAAACAGTGAGACATCAAAGACTTCAAGAAACATTTCCAGTTTGAAGACCAAGTAATAATATTGAGTGGCATTGATTAGTTAGAAGACAAGTTACGGTATGACTTATAGCTTAAAGTGAGGAATTAGAATTAGTTTGGATAATCTCCGGGGATCTAAAGAAAGGCAGATGATGTGGCGAGGAAATTGAGAAGACAAAGGTAAATTCATTTCTTTTTTTTTTTTTGACTTATTAGGCGTTCGAATTTAAGCAAAGACAAAGTTAATTGTTTTTTTGTTTTTTTTTCTCCTGACTTGTTGGGCGTTCGAATTTAAGCTTCACGAACATGACCATTCGTCATCATTACTCGTTTACTGGTGCGTCCACACCTTCAGGACTGTGTTCACTTACTTGATAGAGAGAGAGAGAGAGAGAGAGAGAGAGAGAGAGAGAGAGAGAGAGAGTGAGAGAGAGAGAGAGAGAGTACACATAGATGGATAAGCCACCAAGTTGATTCCCAGCTCGGAGACAAATCCTATGTGAGCCAAATGGACGATTGGAATTCATTTGGCTCAGGAAAGAAGAGAGAAGAGTAAGAGGTGATCTAACACATGCATTCCAAATCCAACACATGGCTTTTGCATTCCTCTCGTGTGATGGAGCTACGCAAAGACTTGACTCGTCCACTTCCACGCGTGCTGATGGATGTAAACAAACTCGTGGGTCAATTTTTTTTTGTTATCTCGAATGAGACGAAGTGCCTGGTTTTCAAAGAAGATTGTTTACATGTGGACTGTCTATCACTGTGTGTGTGTGTGTGTGTGTGTGTGTGTGTGTGTGTGTGTGTGTGTGTGTGGAGACGTAAGGGGACACCAAATCCTATCAACACATTCCAGTGCAATTATCTCGTCCAACATAAGACTCTCCCCATCTTCACTTCTTCCTCCTCCTCCTCCTCCATCACGACCCCCTTCCATCACGACCCCCTTCATCACGAACCCCTCCATCACGAACCCCCTCCATTACGGACCCCCTCCATCACAACCCCTTCCATCACGACCCCCTCCATCACAACCCCTTCCATCACGACCACCCTCTCGCTAGCTCGCTCGCTAGCCACAATCGTCCACAACATCATCCCTCCCTCCTCCCCTCTCCTCCCTCCTCTCCCCCAGGTGAACATGTCACCTTTAACTCTCTCTCTCTCTCTCTCTCTCTCTCTCTCTCTCTCTCTCTCTCTCTCTCTCTCTCCCTCTCTCTCTCGCCGTTCTCTGGGCCGGCCATATGTGAACGCATCATTTAACGCGCGCCCGATTCATTGGCACCACCCCCCCTCCCCCCTCCTGCTCCTCTCTCCCCACCCCCCATCTTCTTCCTCCTCCTCCTCCCCCTCTTCCCCCCCCCCCGCCTGACGTCACGGCTGGGGCGATTGACCAATGACGGAAGCCGTTGGGGGGGGGGGGGAGTGGGGGAGTAAGGGTGTTGGGGGGGGGGGGGGGGGGCTGTGGTGGTCACCAGCATCTACGGTGTCGGTGAGGCGTCCGTGTGGCCGTCAAGGGCGCTCGCTGCTGCGTTATTAAAGCCAGCGCACGACTGCCCCGACGCGCGAACTCGCTTGGCGAGCGAATTAGTCGACGCACGAACCTGGCTGGGGTGGCGCCCCGAGCTGAGGTGAATCTGACCTCGAATTGTTGTTGCTGAGAGAGAGAGAGAGAGAGAGAGAGAGAGAGAGAGAGAGAGAGAGAGAGAGAGAGAGAGATTCGTGTCAGACACCACAGGACGCATGTATGGCATGGAGGGTATGACATGATATTAGAGAGAGAGAGAGAGAGAGAGAGAGAGAGAGAGAGAGAGAGAGAGAGAGAGAGAGAGAAGGATGAGACGAGAGATGAGAGATATATCGGTCTGTCCTCCTATATCATATAATACCAGGTGTTCTCACTGTCATATAATGAATAGGTCATTCTTTTTCTTTTCCATACTTGTTCGCCATTTCCCGCCTTAACGAGGTAGCGTCAGAAAGAGAGGACGAAACTGGCCTTCATTCGTTCACATTCATTCTCTAGCTGTCATGTGTCATGCACCGAAACCACAGCTCCCTTTTCCACATCCAGACCCAACAGACCTTTCCATGGTTTACCCCCAGACGTTTCACATACCCTGGTTCAATCCATTGACAGCACGTCGTCCCCCGTATACCACATCGCACCGATGCACTTTGTTCTGTGCATGCCTCGCACCCTCCTGCATATTCATGCTTAAAGTACTCGAAACATCTTTCACTCCATTTATCCATCTCTTTCCCTAGATGTCTCGGCTTAAGTCGAAACAGACACATTTAAAGACGGCTATACAGAACGTGCCACAACCTCCCCCCCCCCCTTAAACAATTCCCCCCTCCATTTACC
>NC_092230.1:40254577-40257077 GCF_036320965.1 Panulirus ornatus
TCCATACTGAACCCCCATCCATCCACCCCCACCCACCCCACCCCACCCACCCTATCCCTCATCCCAACCCCTCCAACCCCCCCCCCCCCCTGCGTTCTATCCCCCCATCCCTTCCCTTCCCTTCCCTCTCCCATCCACCCACCCCCCACCTTCTTATATCTCCTGAACCCCCCCACCATTTCCCTCCCTCATTCCCTCCCTCCCTCCTCCCCCATCTCTCTCTCACCTCACCTCACCTCTCCCTCACCTCTCCCTTCTCCACCCACCCACCCACCAAGTCCTTAGCAACGCCGCTTTGCGCCACGGACAGTAAAGGTCACGCACCTGGACGTGGTCCTTTAATGATGTACGTGTCGCACGGACCCGCCCGAGAGGCACGGACCATTACCCTCTCTCTCTCTCTCTCTCTCTCTCTCTCTCTCTCTCTCTCTCTCTCTCTCTCTCCTACCCCATTTACCGTTCTTTCTCCTCCTTCTTTCGTATCTCTCCCTCTCTATACAACACTAACTCCCCCCCCTGCCCTCCCTCCCTCCCTCCCTCCCTCCCCCCCCCTGCCCTCCCTCCCTCCCTCCCTCCCTCCCTCCCATGCTAAAAGCAGAGTAAAAGAGACGCATCTCTTTCACCTCGTCTCCCTCTCCTTTCCCCCCTTTTTTTTCCTCTACTTCTGTACGCGCATCTCCCTCACCCCCACTCCCCACCCCCACCTCCCTTTCCTCATACCCCCACTGAAACATCTCCCTCCCCCTCCCTCCCCCCCACCCACACCGAAGCTGGAGGAAGCGGGAAAAGGAAGTGGGTAGGGGAAATAAGGGGAGTGGAGGGAGGAGGGGTGAGGTGGTGGTAGGTGGGTGGGTGTCAGTGTTTTGGCCTGTGGGGAGAGAGAGAGAGAGAGAGAGAGAGAGAGAGAGAGAGAGAGAGAGAGAGAGAGAGGGAGAGACTACAGGGCTATCACGATGGACTTCAAGAAAGATGGAGCACAGGAATGCGACGGGGGAGAGGGAGGGAGAAGGGAAGCGGTGGAGACACTGGACCAATACGACCGAACGAAGAAGGGAGAGGATTGAGGGAGAAGTGATGGAGTTGTGATGGAGATTGATGGTGACGATGATTGGCAGTTGAGGGATTCCATCAAGGATGGAGTGGGAGGGAGGGGAGGGGAGGATTGAAGGGGTGTAGTGCGGGGGAGGGGAGAATGAAGGGGCGATGGGTGGGAGGGGAGAATGAAGGGGTATAGTGTGGGAGGGGAGAATGAAGGGGTGGTGGGTGGGAGGGGAGATAATGAAGGGGTTTAGTGTGGGAGGGGAGAATGAAGGGGTATAGTGTGGGAGGGGAGAATGAAGGGATGCAGTGTGGGAGGGGAGATTATGAAGGGGTATAGTGTAGGGGAAAAAAAGGGTGGGGGGACCTTTTCATTCATCCTGGAGGAAGTACAACTCAAACACCAGATAATGCTAGGGAAAAAAAAATATACAAACAAATTTAAATACCACGTAATGCAAGGAAGATCACACAAACAGATAAACAAACAAGACATTAAATTCCAAACTGATTGATAAATGATAATGCATTTTTATTAATTATCTACACCCGTCTTATCTTCTATATCACTATCTAACTCCTATACTTCTATATATCTAAAGGAAACAGCCTCAAAAACGTTTTCTATATCCAGTGGTCAATGGCCCCGACAGTGTTGCCAGATGACACCATAACAAACCCATCCACTGTTGCCAGTTGATGACGTATTCCCACTTACGGCCTTATCCAGTATCCCTTAGCCCTTAGTCCCTAGCCCTCTATACTTTTAGCCCTTAGCCCTCTAGCCCCTAGCCCTCTAGCCCCTAGCCCTCTAGCCCTTAGCCCTTTGCCCTTAACCTTTGGCCCCTAGGCCCATTAGCTCTTACCCTTCTAGCCCTTAGCTCCCACTGGGCCCTATAGCCCTGTAGCCCTTAGCCCCCACTGGGCCCTATAGCCCTGTAGCCCTCTAGCCCACTAGCCAGGGCCTAACCAGGGTTGGATGGGTCCAGGGTTAATCTAGGTGGCTGTGTATGATCATTGTGGGTCAATTATGCAATGATGCATTGATTGTTGCCTGACCCTTGGCCACCCCCTCCCCCCCCACGCCCACCCACCCTTCTTCCCTCAACCCCCCCTGGTGTCAGTCGTGAGGCCAGACCCCTCCCTCCCCTCTATTCCCCCCCCCCGCCCCCACCTGGACATCCACCCCTCCACCCCCCCCCCCGCCCCCCCCTCCCTCCTCCATGCCGGTTGTGAGGTCCTGACCCCACCCCCTCCACCTCCCCAAACTACCCCCGCCCCCCCCTCCCCCCCTCCTGGCACCAACCTTACCTTTTCCCCTCCCTCCCTCCCTCCCTCCCTCCCTCCCCCTCCCTCCCCTTAACACCCCTCCATGCGAGTCTGGCACGTGCCAGTCACCACCCCACCCCCCCGACCTCCCATTGACACCACCACCCCCCTCCCCCCCATTGCTCCTGACACA
>NC_092230.1:40264577-40269577 GCF_036320965.1 Panulirus ornatus
AACGTTGTGTTCGGGGAAGGTTAAAACTACGACTGTAAACAACCGATGTAAACGAGCGGTCTGTAAACGCCGAATGTGGACGAGATACAGATCTTAGTAAATGTGTAAATGAAGTCTTGGACAGACAGACAGATAGATAGACAGACAGAGAAACAGAAAGACAGACAGACAGACAGACAGAAACAGATAACTGGTCAGCTTTGTTGAATCTTGGTCTATAAACATTATATATATATATATATATATATATATATATATATATATATATATATATATATATATATATATATATATATATCCCTGGGGATAGGGGAGAAAGAATACTTCCCACGTATTCCCTGCGTGTCGTAGAAGGCGACTAAAAGGGAAGGGAGCGGGTGGTTGGAAATCCTCCCCTCTCATTTTTTTTTTTCTTTTTTTTTAATTTTCCAAAAGAAGGAACAGAGAAGAGGTCCAGGTGAGGATATTCCCTCAAAGGCCCAGTCCTCTGTTCTTAACGCTACCTCGCTATCGCGGGAAATAGCGAATAGTATGAAAAAAAAAAAATATATATATATATATATATATATATATATGTATGTATATATATATATATATATATATATATATATATATATATATATATATATATATATATATATATATATATGTGAGAAATACTTAGAAAAGCAAATGGATTTGTATGTAGCATTTATGGATCTGGAGAAGGCATATGATAGAGTTGATAGAGATGCTCTGTGGAAGGTATTAAGAATATATGGTGTGGGAGGAAAGTTGTTAGAAGCAGTGAAAAGTTTTTATCGAGGATGTAAGGCATGTGTACGTGTAGGAAGAGAGGAAAGTGATTGGTTCTCAGTGAATGTAGGTTTGCGGCAGGGGTGTGTGATGTCTCCATGGTTGTTTAATTTGTTTATGGATGGGGTTGTAAAGGAGGTAAATGCAAGAGTCCTGGAAAGAGGGGCAAGTATGAAGTCTGTTGGGGATGAGAGAGCTTGGGAAGTGAGTCAATTGTTGTTCGCTGATGATACAGCGCTGGTGGCTGATTCATGTGAGAAACTGCAGAAGCTGGTGACTGAGTTTGGTAAAGTGTGTGGAAGAAGAAAGTTGAGAGTAAATGTGAATAAGAGCAAGGTTATTAGGTACAGTAGGGGTGAGGGTCAAGTCAATTGGGAGGTGAGTTTGAATGGAGAAAAACTGGAGGAAGTGAAGTGTTTTAGATATCTGGGAGTGGATCTGTCAGCGGATGGAACCATGGAAGCGGAAGTGGATCATAGGGTGGGGGAGGGGGCGAAAATTTTGGGAGCCTTGAAAAATGTGTGGAAGTCGAGAACATTATCTCGGAAAGCAAAAATGGGTATGTTTGAGGGAATAGTGGTTCCAACAATGCTGTATGGTTGCGAGGCGTGGGCTATGGATAGAGATGTGCGCAGGAGGATGGATGTGCTGGAAATGAGATGTTTGAGGACAATGTGTGGTGTGAGGTGGTTTGATCGAGTAAGTAACGTAAGGGTAAGAGAGATGTGTGGAAATAAAAAGAGCGTGGTTGAGAGAGCAGAAGAGGGTGTTTTGAAATGGTTTGGGCACATGGAGAGAATGAGTGAGGAAAGATTGACCAAGAGGATATATGTGTCGGAGGTGGAGGGAACGAGGAGAAGAGGGAGACCAAATTGGAGGTGGAAAGATGGAGTGAAAAAGATTTTGTGTGATCGGGGCCTGAACATGCAGGAGGGTGAAAGGAGGGCAAGAAATAGAGTGAATTGGAGTCATGTGGTATACAGGGGTTGACGTGCTGTCAGTGGATTGAATCAAGGCATGTGAAGCGTCTGGGGTAAACCATGGAAAGCTGTGTAGGTATGTATATTTGCGTGTGTGGACGTGTGTATGTACATGTGTATGGGGGGGGGGGGTTGGGCCATTTCTTTCGTCTGTTTCCTTGCGCTACCTCGCAAACGCGGGAGACAGCGACAAAGTATAAAAAAAAAAAAAAAAAAAAAATATATATATATACAAGGCTGGGAATGTACTGGGTTGAACAGGTCTTCGGTGCTCCATATTTAATGTTGACATTTTCATAAGCTTACGTTCGACACCCGGGGGAAACCAGAATGTTTCGTACGCTTCCACGCGCATAGGAGGAGGGTTGGGGGTAGGGTGGGGTGGGGGTTGTGGGTGGGGGTGGTAGAATATGCTTTTGCTCTCTCTCTCTCTCTCTCTCTCTCTCTCTCTCTCTCTCTCTCTCTCTCTCTCTCTCTCTCTCATTAGGGAGCCATGTGTTGACCGGACCAGTCGTGTCCAACAAGAAGGGAGAGAGAGAGAGAGAGAGAAGAGAGAGAGAGAGAGAGAGAGAGAGAGAGAGAGAGAGAGAGAGAGAGAGAGAGAGAGAGAGAGAGAGAGTTATTTTTTTTGGGGGGGGGTGAGGATGGTTAAGAAAATCGACCATATTTTTTTTTGGAGGACCACCTTCTCATTGTATCATTTTGTCTTTTCAAGTGTTGTGAAATAATGCCTCCCCCCCAGTTAGAGCCCCCTTGCCCCCTCCTTCCCCCAGGCCCGTTGAAAACAATGCCCCCAGTTAGATCCCCCGAGAGCCCCCTCACCCCCCGAGAGCCCGTCAGCCTGGATTACATAGTCACGTGTACGTCGCTGGTGTAATCGTCTGGGATCGTCACCCTCAATGGCTGGGGAGGATTTCGCGCCAAATTCTTTTCGCGCCAAATTCTTTTCCCGCCATCATGGGGGGGGAGAGGGAGGGAGAGAGAGTCGGCCGGTGCTGCCATCTGGCGTCGCCGCCGCACAACGTCGCCAGCGCGGGAAATATAAACATATAAATGCGAATATTTTCTTTTTTTATATTTCTAAATATATCTTTTATATATATTTATTTACCTTATTTTACGGTTGTTCATTCATTAATAACAACAACGTCTTGGATGTCAATACATACTATAAAATGGAGCATTTGAGGTAACATTTTTTTTTTATTTCGTCATAAGAAATTCAATTAAATTATTTGGAATTTTTCTGAATCAATTTCGAGATTTTGTTAATGGATTGAAGAAATATTTGGTGGTATTGACTATTCCATATATGTATGTATTTCATTACATTTAAGGTCATACAGGTATACATCACTATGTCGAATATATATATATATATATATATATATATATATATATATATATATATATGTATATATATGTATAGGTATAGGTATGTATATTTGCGTGTGTGGACGTGTGTGTATATACATGTGTATCGGGGTGGGTTGGGCCATTTCTTTCGTCTATTTCCTTGCGCTACCTCGCAAACGCGGGAGACAGCGACAAAGCAAAATAGATATATAAAAAAAATATGTATATATATATATATATATATATATATCAAATGCTTTCCTTCGCGCTGGAGATTTCTTATCTCCGAATATCGAAGCCAAGCCTCTAAGGCTTACGGACCCTTGAACACGACGGTACACGACCCTTGAACACGACGGTACACGACCCTTGGGTATGATGGTCTGGCCTTTGATCTGCCAAAGGCCAGACCATTATATACATAGAGGATCGTACCGTCGTGTTCAAGGGTCGTATACCGTCGTGCTCAAGGGTCGTATACCGTCGTGCTCAAGGGTCGTATACCGTCGTGCTCAAGGGTCGTATACCGTCGTGCTCAAGGGTCGTATACCGTCGTGCTCAAGGGTCGTATACCGTCGTGCTCAAGGGTTGTATACCGTCGTGCTCAAGGGTCGTATACCGTCGTGCTCAAGGGTCGTATACCATCGTGCTCAAGGGTCGTATACCGTCGTGCTCAAGGGTTGTATACCGTCGTGCTCAAGGGTCGTATACCGTCGTGCTCAAGGGTCGTATACCATCGTGCTCAAGGGTCGTATACCGTCGTGCTCAAGGGTCGTATACCGTCGTGTTCAAGGGTCGTATTGTCGTACCCAAAGAACTGATGATGGCTATATCATATAGTACACAATTGTGGCTATAGCATTGATAATGACCATATTTATGATTGGTATATATGTATAGTGCTATATACCTATACAATGTCTATCATATACCTCCTATAATCCTCCTCGTTAGCTCTTATAGGCATTACGGTATACCTTATAAGGCAGCAGCTATATTAGGCTGCTATATATGATGTAGCTTCTAACAGGCTATATGACGTTTATATATTACGCCAAACTCAAATGCCTCCACTCTTGTCACAAGGTTGTTTACCAATCGTAAATATTTACGTTTTTCATATCCGTTTACACTTATATTTACACGTTTACAGCTGAAGCCCTTCCCCTCCCCCCCTTCCCCTCCCTTCTCGCTCGCTCCCTCCCCCCCCCCACCCTCTCTCCCCTCATGTGTTTACGTAATCTTGTGTTAATCTTTATAATGGATAGACTGAGGTTAGATCTATGGATAGACTGAGGTTAGATCTGTGGATAGACTGAGGTTAGATCTGTGGATAGACTGAGGTTAGATATGTAGATAGACTGAGGTTAGATCTATGGATAGACTGAGGTTGGATCTGTAGATAGACTGAGGTTAGATCTACGGATAGATTGAGGTTAGATATGTAGATAGACTGAGGTTAGATCTATGGATAGACTGAGGTTGGATCTGTAGATAGACTGAGGTTAGATCTACGGATAGATTGAGGTTAGATATGTAGATAGACTGAGGTTAGATCTATGGATAGACTGAGGTTAGATCTATGGATAGACTGAGGTTAGATCTATGGATAGACTGAGGTTAGATCTGTGGATAGACTGAGGTTAGATCTATGGATAGATAGTTAGAATAGATGGGATCGAGGACGGAGAGAGAGAGAGAGAGAAGAGAGAGAGAGAGAGAGAGAGAGAGAGAGAGAGAGAGAGAGAGAGAGAGAGAGAGATTTTCTGTGGAACCTCCATGGAGTCTTGAAAGGAAGACCCCCCCATTTGGGGGGGGAAGATGGGAGGTGGAGTGTGGTAGGGGTGGGGAGGGGTCTTTGGCACACAC
>NC_092230.1:40282077-40284577 GCF_036320965.1 Panulirus ornatus
CAGCTAATCCCAGGTGTTCATCCTTCTCCAAGGGCCAGGCTAGATGTGGGTACCTGGCTTAGGCTACTGTGTGTGTGTGTGTGTGTGTGTGTGCTTCTTGCTGTAATTAAACCCCCCTGAACCTCTCTCTCTCTCTCTCTCTCTCTCTCTCTCTCTCTCTCTCTCTCTCTCTCTCTCTCAATTACCTGGTGTTGACGATGAAATATACACCAACGTGTGCCATGCCAACGGTTTATATACATATATATATATATATATATATATATATATATATATATATATATATATATATATATATATATATATATATATATTTTTCAAACTATTCGCCATTTCCCGCGTTAGCGAGGTAGCGTTAAGAACTGAGGACTGGGCCATTGAGGGAAAATCCTCACCTGGCCCCCTTCTCTGTTCCTTCTTTTGGAAAATAAAAAAAATTGAGAGGGGAGGATTTCCAGCCCCCCGCTCCCTCCCCTTTTAGTCGCCTTCTACGACACGCAGGGAATACGTGGGAAGTATTCTTTCTCCCCTATCCCCAGGGATATATATATATATATATATATATTATATATATATATATATATATATATATATATATATATATATATATATATATATATATATATATATTACATATAATCCTTGGCCTGATTTCAAACGGGGGGCAGCAACACTCCTCCCCTCCCCTCCCCTCACCCCTCCCCCCTTCCCCTTCCCCCCTACACCTGCAACCCCATTTCCCATGTCCTCCTACCCTTCCCCCTCCCCCTCCCTTCCCCCTCTCCCATTCCTCTCCTTCCGATGTGGAAGGACAGACTCCCTCCTTCCAACACCCACACCCCCCCACCCCCCTTCCCTTCCCTTCCCTTCCCTCTACCCCCCCACCTTGTCACGCCCTGATTTTGGAGGACATGGCCTACCCCTTTCCCCCCACTACCCTTCCTCCCTCCCTTTCCCCCTCCCCTCCCCCTTCCCCTGCCCTCCACCCTTCCCTCCCCCTTCCCTCCCCCTTCCCCCGCCCTCCACCCTTCCCTCCCCCTTCCCTCCCCCTTCCCCCGCCCTCCACCCTTCCCTCCAGCCAACCTTGGGAACTGCGCTACATCTTCCTCGTAAACACTGGGGCCAGACGACCCCTGGGTGAGTCCAGACGACCCCTGGGTCAGTCCAGACGACCCCTGGGTGAGTGCAGACGACCCCTGGGTGAGTGCAGACGACCCCTGGGTGAGTCAGACGACCCCTGGGTCAGTCCAGACGACCCCTGGGTCAGTCCAGACGACCCCTGGGTCAGTCCAGACGACCCCTGGGTGAGAGCAGACGACCCCTGGGTGAGTCCAGACGACCCCTGGGTGAGTCAGACGACCCCTGGGTGAGTCCAGACGACCCCTGGGTGAGTCAGACAACCCCTGGGTGAGTCAGACGACCCCTGGGTCAGTCCAGACGACCCCTGGGTGAGTCAGACGACCCCTGGGTCAGTCCAGACGACCCCTGGGTCAGTCCAGACGACCCCTGGGTGAGTCCAGACGACGCCTGGGTGAGTGCAGACGACCCCTGGGTGAGTCCAGACGACCCCTGGATGAGTCCAGATGACCCCTGGGTGAGTCCAGACGACCCCTGGGTGAGTCAGACAACCCCTGGGTGAGTCAGACGATCCCTGGGTGAGTCAGACGACCCCTGGGTGAGTCCAGACGACCCCTGGATGAGTCCAGATGACCCCTGGGTGAGTCCAGACGACCCCTGGGTGAGTCAGACAACCCCTGGGTGAGTCAGACGACCCCTGGGTGAGTCAGACAACCCCTGGGTGAGTCAGACGACCCCTGGGTGAATCCAGACGACCCCTGGGTGAGTCCAGACGACCCCTGGGTGAGTCTGGACGGTTCTGGGTGAGTCCACATGGCCCTGGGAGACTGCAGACAGCCGTGAGTGACAGCCCCGGGCGAGGCTGGACGGCTCGGAGGGAGGGAGGGACGGAGGGAGGGAGGGAGGGAGGGAGGGAGGGAGGAGGGAGGGAGGGGGGGTTCCTGGAACACGAGGCCGGAGGTCACGAGGGAAGGTCAGACGAGGAGAGGGGTGTGGTGATGATGAGGGAGGGAGGGGGGAGAGGGGAGGGGGGGAGCATTGAGGGAGGGAGGGGAGAGGTAGGTGTGTGTGTGTGTGTGTGTGTGTGTGTGTGTGTGTGTTGTGTATGTGTGTGTTGTGAGAAAGCGCCCCATTTTGAGCAGAGCCACCACCACCACAACAACAACAATAACCACAACAACCACAACAACAACAACAACAACAACAACAAGAGCGGGTTGTGAGCACCACCGTGAGGGACTGGGCGGGTATGAGTGAGGGACATGACTGAAACACACCCCGGGGGGGGGGGGGGTTGGGGAGGGGAGGGGAGGGGGTTGGGGAGGGGAGATAGGTGTCTCGAGTGTGTGGGTCATCCTTGAGGCCGAGTGTAAAGGTGGTGAGCTGGAGGACGAGGTGTGTGTGTAGGTGTAGGTCGAGTGTA
>NC_092230.1:40289577-40294577 GCF_036320965.1 Panulirus ornatus
TCAATGTAATCAGTAACTTATCAATGTAATCACTAACTTATCAATGTAATCACTAACTTATCAATGTAATCACAACCAAGATTACACCAGGACAACAAAAAACGTGTCAATAATTATATTGAAAATATTATCGAGATAACCGGATGATTCCTTAGCGATAACCATAAAGTAGTTATCAGTTATCATAACTGAAGCCGAATGACGTCATCAGAGGTCATGTGAACACACTGATCACCTCAGTAATAATTTGTCAGCGTCAGTTATCATCGATTATCAACTCAGTTATCAGAGGCCAACGATTATCACTCGATTATCATATACAACATACATGACCTGGATTATCTTTGTGTTATCATCGCTACCCCCCCCAACCCCCCATGATAACCCAGGATAAAAACCATGACATGGATAACGCATTTATCATTATCTTCAGCTGTTGGGGTTTGTAATGTTATGATGTATAATTACCCAAGATTGTATTTATCAAGTGTGATAATTGGGTGTGTATAATTATTCTGATGCGAATTATCATTGCGATAACAGCCTTAGGCCACAAAGGATTAATTATCATATATAATCTCCCCTCCCCCTCCCCTCCCCTCCCCTCACCACATACAGTTATCAAGGTCAAGTTAGATTATATAGTCAGGGTTTCTAGTTTGGGTATCTATCTAGCCAGGTTTTCTAATTGGGTTTTGCCAGGTTTTCTAACTGGGTTGGCCAGGTTTTTCTAACTGGGTTTGCCGGGTTTTTCTAATTGGGTTTGCCAGGTTTTTCTAGTTGGGTTTGCCAGGGTTTTCTAATTGTGATTGCCAGGTTTTCTAATTGGGTTTGCCAGGTTTTCTAATCGGGTTTGCCAGGTTTTTCTAATTGGGCTTGCCAGGTTTTCTAATCAGGTTTGCCAGGTTTTCTAATTGGCTTTGCCAGGTTTCAAATTGGGTTTGCTAGGTTTTCTAATTGAGTTTTCTAATTTACCCCTCCATGCAGAGTAATGTTATTAGATTCTCGCGTTTTCTGAAACCGGGTCATCCGTCTATCGATAAGTTTTCTGATCAGGTTTTCTAAATCTAAAAACACCTTCGCCGATTAGGTTTTCTAAACGTGGTTTCTAATACTGTTTCCTAAAAGAAATAGTTTTTAAGTGGTTTCTAATACTGTTTTCTATAAAGTTGCTAAAACATGGTTTCTAATACGGTTTCTAAAAAGGTTTTCTAAAGGTGGTTTCTAAAAACGTTTTATAGAAAATATGTTTTCTAAACGTGGTTTCTAATAATGTTTTCTAAAAAATCTTATTTTTTCCTCTTTTTTTTTTTACTCAAAATTGCACTAAACGAATTACCCGGATTAAGGAAGTGCAGAGAGAGAGAGAGAGAGAGAGAGAGAGAGAGAGAGAGAGAGAGAGAGAGAGAGAGAGAGAGAGAGAGAGAGAGAGAGAGAGAGAGAGAGAGAGAGAGAGAGTGATAGAGAGAGATAGAGTATGAGAGAGAGAGAGAATGAGTAAGAGAGATAGAGAAAGTAAGAGACAGTCGTGAGAAAAATAGAAATATCTTCATTTTCTCTTGACTGTCACGTACGTCTGAGTGTTGTGACATGTGTACCAATCACTGACCCAGATCATCAGTAGTTAGATAGTTAAGGGACCCCCCCCCTCCCTCCCACCCACCCAAGTCCTGGTGATTCGCCAGTCTTCCAGGAGAGGAGGGTGGGGCGGGGGGGGGGGGGTGGAAGGTGAAGGGAAGGTGAGGGGAAGGGAAAGGGAAGGGGAAGGGGGGAGGTTGTGTGAAGGGAAAGGGGTTTTATTCTGGTATATTGAAGAAGGGGAAATAAAAAGGCGCTCAGTTCATACACTAAAATTATTGTACAAAATAGTAGTCGGGTTTTTAATGACCATATATTGTGTAAGTTGATTCATGTGTAGCGATTGAAAACGCCACACACACACACACCAGCCTAAGCCAAACCCTTCAAATATTACATAGGTGGATGTCAGGACTGGACTCCCATTTTTCTCTACCATTAAACTAGTTATCATCATCTGGTAACCGCACTACCCACACCTTATATTCTCATGACAAGAATAAAATACGTAAATGTGTTTGCTCAACATCCCTGACGTGTGGACCCCCCCCCCCCCCACAGTCATTAGTGGTCTCGAAATGGGGTTCATGTTAATGTGTTATTGTCAGGAGCTGAATACACCAAACCTATAATCCTTCCGATATATATATATATATATATATATATATATATATATATATATATATATATATATATATATATATATATCACATAAGCCATGGAAAGCTGTGTAGGTATGTATATTTGCGTGTGTGGACGTATGTATATACATGTGTATGGGGTGGGGGTTGGGCCATTTCTTTCGTCTGTTTCCTTGCGCTACCTCGCAAACGCGGGAGACAGCGACAAAGTATAAAAAAAAAAAAAAAGATATATATCACATACAAACCTCCAACAGCCAGGATCGAAATCGGGACCCCTGTGCAAGAGGCAGGCATGCTAACCGCTAGGCTATGGGACTGTATAATAGGAAACAACTATTCGAAATACTAAGTACTCGAATACCCTTCGTCTCACAATGGTGAGCAACGGGGTCTATACTTGGTTATATCCGAACAGACGCACATAGCCAGCTGATAGCGTTTTACCGAACCTAACTGTACAACGCGGAGGTATATGAATACGAATAAAGTGTATATGAACGCGCACCTTCATAGAACATACAAACCTCCAACAGCCAGGATCGAACCCGGGACCCCTGTGCAAGAGGCAGGCATGCTAACCGCTAGGCTAACCGTCGTGCTCAAGGGTCGTATACCGTCGTGCTCAAGGGTCGTATACCGTCGTGCTCAAGGGTCGTGTACCGTCGTGCTCAAGGGTCGTATACCGTCATGCTCAAGGGTCGTATACCATCGTGCTCAAGGGTCGTATACCGTCGTGCTCAAGGGTCGTATACCGTCGTGCTCAAGGGTCGTGTACCGTCGTGCTCAAGGGTCGTATACCGTCGTGCTCAAGGGTCGTATACCGTCGTGCTCAAGGGTCGTATACCGTCGTGCTCAAGGGTCATACCGTCGTGCTCAAGGGTCGTGTACCGTCGTGCTCAAGGGTCGTATACCGTCATGCTCAATAGTCGTACCGTCGTGCTCAAGGGTCGTATACCGTCGTGCTCAAGGGTCGTATACCGTCGTGCTCAAGGGTCGTATACCGTCGTGCTCAAGGGTCGTATACCGTCGTGCTCAAGGGTCGTATACCGTCGTGCTCAAGGGTCGTATACCGTCGTGCTCAAGGGTCGTACCGTCGTGCTCAAGGACTCTGTATTACAGACCATTATAGAGCATGGTTGGGCCTGATAACCACTCGTTAACTAACCGTAATGATAATTCAGATAAATAAGGTCGATATTCGACAATATTCGGAGTGGCAAATATACAGGAATATTCTCAGAATGAAGTAGGATTGATTAGGGTAATTCGGTAGTTAACAGACTACATTACATAGCCTCATAGAGAAATGAGGTTGTTCACGTGCTATAACGCTTGTTCATAAGTTGTTCATGATGTTCACAACGGTAGATATGTGAACTGTTCTTATACAAGTGTGTGTGTGTGTGTGTGTGTGTGTGTGTGTGTGTGTGTGTGTGTGTGTGTGTGCACGCGCGAGCGCCCGCGTGCGTTTATGCAGGTACTCATGTGCGAGACTGCGTGCATACAAGTGTGTGTGTGTGTGTGTGTGTGTGTGTGCGTGTGTCCGTCCGTGCGTGCAAAATCCACTCGACTAAAACCAGCCCAAAAAAAAATGAAGAAAAAAAAATCAGATTGGTTCACGCCACACGCAGACCACACCGCCACACGCAGACCACCACGCCACACGCAGACCACCACGCCACACGCAGACCACCACGCCACACGCAGACCACCACGCCATACGCAGACCACCACGCCACACGCAGACCACCACGCCACACGCAGACCACCACGCCACACGCAGACCACCACGCCACACGCAGACCACCACGCCATACGCAGACCACCACGCCACACGCAGACCACCACGCCACACGCAGACCACCACGCCACACGCAGACCACACCGCCACACGCAGACCACCACGCCACACGCAGACCACACAGACCTTCTCCGCAGGCCAGCATACGGGATTTAATGGCTGTTGAGTTTACCATTCACTCATCATTAAATCCCCGAGTACATTGCCTAATCATCATTAAATCCCACATTATAACCTCTATCAATAAATCCCAAAGTATGACACCTAACCATTAATGAATCCCTAAGTATATTTCTTAATGAGCATCAAATCACCATGTACACACCTAATCCCCAAGTACACACCTAATCACCAAGTACACACCTAATCACCAAGTACACACCTAATCACCAAGTACACACCTAATCACCAAGTACACACCTAATCCCCAAGTACACACCTAATCACCAAGTACACACCTAATCACCAAGTACACACCTAATCCCCAAGTACACACCTAATCACCAAGTACACACCTAATCACCAAGTACACACCTAATCACCAAGTACACACCTAATCACCAAGTACACACCTAATCACCAAGTACACACCTAATCACCATGTACACACCTAATCACCAAGTACACACCTAATCACCATGTACACACCTAATCACCAAGTACACACCTAATCACCATGTACACACCTAATCACCAAGTACACACCTAATCACCAAGTACACACCTAATCACCAAGTACACACCTAATCACCATGTACACACCTAATCACCAAGTACACACCTAATCACCATAAAATCCTGCACATACCTGGAATTTATCATGTAATCTTAACTCTTTATCCTGCAGTTTTTGTATTCACCCTGATGTTATTGTATGTGGCCTGATGTTATTGTATGTGGCCTGATGTTATTGTATGTGGCCTGATGTTACTGTATGTGGCCTGATGTTATTGTATGTGGCCTGATGTTATTGTATG
>NC_092230.1:40304577-40307077 GCF_036320965.1 Panulirus ornatus
GTACCTGGATATATATATATATATATATATATATATATATATATATATATATATATATATATATATATATATATATATATATATATATATTATATCAACTGAGGGTATGCGACACCCCAATTAGTCACTGTAATTGGGGTACTGTGACCTCAATTAAGTATTGTAATGGGAGTATGGTGTGAACCCCATTTGGTCAAGTGTAATTGGGTGTTGTGATTACCCAATTACATATGATAACCTCAACCAGACCCTGTAATTGGGTACTGTGACCTCCCCCCCACCCCCCCAATTACACATGGGTAATGGGAGATATTGTGAACTTACAAGATTAAGAAGAATTATATATACGTGACCTCCAGCGACTGACCAGGTCAAGGTTAGGCGTCTAGACGGACGCGAGGGTAGCGAGGCGCGCGCGCCACCACGTGGTCGGTGGTGCGTGTGTGTGTTTGTGTGGGTGGGTGGAGGTGGGGAGGGGGGTAGGGAAGGGGGAGGAGGGAAGGTTGGGGGGGGGAGAGAGGTGTGGTGTTTCTTGTCCCGCCTGGAGCAGGGTGCTTACTGCTAAGGGTAATGGGGGGAGGGAATGGGTGAGAGGGGGAGGGAATGGGTGAGAGAGAGAGAGGGGAGAGAGAGAGAGAGAGAGAGAGAGAGAGAGAGAGAGAGAGAGAGAGAGAGAGAGAGAGGTAGGGGAGGGATGGGTAGACTCAGGCAGGAAGAAGGGTACGGAGGGGGGGTAGACGGAGGGGGGGGAGGGAGGGTGGTGGTGGTGGGTGGCGAGGGGAGAGGGACGGGGTGTAAGGAAGGGGGGGAGGAGGGGAGGGGAATAGAGAGGGGAGTTGAGGGGGGTAAGACGATGCCGGGAAGAGAAAGGGGAAGGGGAAGAGGAAGGGGAAGGGGAAGGGGGGGTGACGAGAGGAAGAGTGTAGTGAGGGATGGGAGTGGCCGGGTTAATGTAAACAAAGAGAGATAAACAAGTCATTAGGAACGTAAACAAACCAAACAAAAAATAAGATAGCAGAAAATACGAGACAATAAAGCTAAACCCTAAAACTAGACAAAGAGAAACAAATAAACCCATCCTCCCTCTCTAAAACCAACACAATCAAGAAACAAGGAAAACAAAGAGAAAAAAACAAAGACACAAAATATACCCATTCATCCTTCCCCCCATTAACAATGACAAACCACGACAACAACAACAACTACAACAACAACAGCAACAACAACAACAACAACAACAACAATAACAACAAAAATAAACCTGCTTGCTTCCTCAACACACCACGACAAACAAACAAATGAAATCCCCCCTTTACATAAACCATCCCTCCCCCCCCCCCATGCACATCACCTGAACAAGAACAACCCATTACCATTAACCATTACCTTTAACAAATAACTGATAACCAATCCCCATTAGCCTCTTATCAAGGAAAACCAACCCCCCCCCCAGTTATCATCCAACCCCCATTGTCAGTTTCCACCGAAAAATATCTCAATCATTTGGCTGTATTTCTTATATATATATATATATATATATATATATATATATATATATATATATATATATATATATATATATATATATATATATCAACCCCTTCACCATGAAACAAAGATTTTTTGCAATACAGTCACCCATTTTCTATGCCAGAGACTCTATACCCCTCACCCATTTTCTATGCCACAGACTCTATACCCTTCCCCTCACCCAAACCACTCCATATCTAACCCCCATTCCCCTCATCCTCACACACCCCTTCCTCATACACTTCAGTAACTTCTACTCACCCATCCCCCACCCAAACCCCCTTCCACAACCACAACAATGACACATACAACCACCCCTCACACCTCAAGGGTTTCAACACCATTACATCCATCCAAACAGACATACACACATGAGAAATGACACTCTCTAGATAAACACGGGTCACACACACACACACACACACACACACACACACACACTCTCTCTCTCTCCCGCTTCCGTTGTTTTTTAACATATCATGCCCACCATGCACCTTACATCCTCCTCAACTGCCACACACACACACACACACACACACACACACACAACAACACCACAACGCTTTCTGACCTGTGGTCTCGGCCGGTGGACGTGGCTAGCTTCCTGAGCGCTGGAGGAGGCTCATAGAGATATTAGGGACTCCTGGGTGGTGGGTGTGGGTGGGGGGTGTCGGTGGGTTGTGGGTGATGGTGGTGGGTGTCAAGGAGGAGGAGGAGGAGGGAGGGGGGGGGGTTGTGAGGTAATTAATGACCTTGGGGGAGGGGGGGAGGGAGGGAGGGGAGGGGAGGGGGGGTAAGGGTTGAGATTATTCTTGTTTATATCTGGACGTGTGTGTGTGGGGGGGGGGTAGGGTTAGGGGGTGGAGGGGTTGTAGGAAGGAGGTGGGGGGGGGGATGGGATGGTGGGGTTTGATGGTGGCTTGACCGGAAATGCTTGCCATCATCCCCCCCCTCCTCCTCCACTCTTCCA
>NC_092230.1:40312077-40317077 GCF_036320965.1 Panulirus ornatus
AAAACAAACAAAAAAAAAAAAGCAGCAAAAACTGATCAAAACATTTTCTCCCTTTCCCTCGTTGAATGAACTTGGATCCAAAAGTAGCCCAAAGTAGATGTCAAAGTATATGCAAATGAGTGAGGTAAGGTGGACCAATGGACTGGCAATAGTCGTCTTGTGTCGCCCCCTTACCTCGACCACACAATAATAATAAACACAACACAAAGTACTTGTTTCTTTTTGTCCATGACAACAACACTTGAACAGCACATCTAGTGATGATAAATGGCAATGATTGATCGATATAGATAAAGGAAGGGGGGGATGATGATAAGCGATAACAACAGGAAACTGATAACTGAAGTTGATTGATATCAACTGGATGATAATGTAGTGGAAGGAGGATGATAAGTATTTTTTTTCTCTTTCTTTTTTGATTTACCAAAACGAACAGAGGAGGGAGTTAAGTGAGGATATTCCCTCTTAAGGCTTGGTCCTCTGTTCTTAACGCTAACTCGCTAACGCGGGAAATGGCGAATATATATATATATATATATATATATATATATATATATATATATATATATATATATATATATATATGTGTGTGTGTGTGTGTGTGTGTGTGTGTGTGTGTGGTGGTTTGATCGAGTAAGTAATGAAAGGGTAATAAGAGAGAGTGTGACTGGGAGAGCAGAAGAGGGTGTGTTGAAATGGTTTAGTCTCATGGAGAGAATGAGTGAGGAAAGATTGACCAAGAGGATATATGTGTCAGAGGTGGAGGGAACGAGAAGAAGTGGGAGACCAAATTGGAGGTGGAAAGATGGAGTGAAAAAGATTTTGATTGATCGGGGCCTGAACATGCAGGAGGGTGAGAGGCATGCACGGGATAGAGTGAATTGGAACGATGTGGTATATTGGGGCTGACGTGCTGTCAATGGGCTGAACCCGGGCATGTGAAGCGTCCGGGGTAAACCATGAAAAGTTCTGTGGGGCCTGGATGTGCATAGGGAGCTGTGGTTTCGGTGCATTACACATGACAGTGGTTTGCCTTCGTCTGTTCCTGGCGCTACCTCGTTAAAGACAAAATGGCGATTAAGTATGAAAAAAAAGAAGAAATAAGTATATGAAGTTTCATAATACTTGTATTTTGTGATGGCAAAAATATAAGCGTTAGGGGCAGAACAACCTTCCCCTCCTCCCCCTTTCCCCTCCCCTCAAGTATTCTAGAACAGATGAACCTGAGAGAGAGAGAGAGAGAGAGAGAGAGAGAGAGAGAGAGAGAGAGAGAGAGAGAGAGAGAGAGAGGTTCTCTCCACCACATTTGACCACCACACCAATCTTTTTTTTTTTTTTTGGGGGGGGGCGACATCCTTATAGGCCAAAATTAACCCACCCACCCACCGGGGCCGGACTGACTGACAGACCCCCCTCCACAAACTGCTCTACATCTGAGGTGTTGTTGGTTAAGTGCGGTAGTTACCCGGGCGGAAATAGAGTTGAGGTGTGACGCAATCACATGCACGGCTGTTAGACATAGTGAGGGGATACATGCAGTGCAATTGGCTCATCTTCACGTGCGAATAGAGTGACTGACTCACACTTCCTTACCGTACGTTGCGTAGCAACACCTGTGTCGGAGATGGTATAAATCATCTCTTTTCCTTTAAAACATTTTATAAAAAAAAATTTGCGAAAACAATTGGCTGAACATTTTTTCAAACGAACTTAAAAAAAAAAGTCTACATTGAAAACACTGTAGTAATAGGCCCCATACTCGTTTGTAGCGTAGAATACATTAATAAGATAAATGACAATAAATTATCCAGTAGTTTAAAGTATTGGTTTCGTATACAGGAAGAACAAGAAAGGTGATTGGTTCTCAGAGATGCGCACAGCATGTTGATACAGTGGGGGAAACGAGCGCGATATGGGAATAATACGCGGAATAATTTCCCGCGATGTCTACCCTCGAAAAGCAATAACATTGTGTCCGATTCCTACGAGAGGCTCCTACACTCGGAGCATATTTTCCTCAATATGAGTCAATTGGCCTTTAGAATTCATATATGATGTACATTACAATTATAGACTTCATGGTCCTTTATATCATTTAACTGTAGGGGATGATAACAAGAAAAAAAATATGTAAAAGAAAATAGTCTCAAATGTTGGGGTAGTCGTTCGAACGCAGCATCAGCTGAGCTGGTAAACATAGACCTGATATTTGGCGCGAACTTAATGTTGTTTTCATGTGTGTGTCTGGTGCGAGGGGTGTATACGGTACGCTTGTATGGGGGTGTATAGGTGTATTACGTAATAGTGGCTATTGTTCTCTAAAGGTTCAATGATAAATGTGTGTGACGGTTAGATATTAATATGTAATATACACGTTAGATAAAGGATTATAGAGATTATTACTGAATTATTATTGAATGGAGAAAAACTGGAGGAAGTGAAGTGTTTTAGATATCTGGGAGTGGATCTGGCAGCGGATTGAAACATGGAAGCGGAAGTGGATCATAGGGTGGGGGAGGGGACGAAAATTCTGGGAGCCTTGCAGAATGTGTGGAAGTCGAGAACATTATCTCGGAAAGCAAAAATGGGTATGTTTGAAGGAATAGTGGTTCCAACAATGTTGTATGGTTGCGAGGCGTGGACTATGGATAGAGTTGTGCGCAGGAGGATGGATGTGCTGGAAATGAGATGTTTGAGGACAATGTGTGGTGTGAGGTGGTTTGATCGAGTAAGTAACGTAAGGGTAAGAGAGATGTGTGGAAATAAAAAGAGCGTGGTTGAGAGAGCAGAAGAGGGTGTTTTGAAATAGTTTGGTCACATGGAGAGAATGAGTGAGGAAAGATTGACCAAGAGGATATATGTGTCGGAGGTGGAGGGACCGAGGAGAAGAGGGAGACCAAATTGGAGGTGGAAAGATGGAGTGAAAAAGATTTTGTGTGATCGGGGCCTGAACATGCAGGAAGGTGAAAGGAGGGCAAGGAATAGAGTGAATTGGAGCGATGTGGTATACCGGGGTTGACGTGCTGTCAGTGGATTGAATCAAGGCATGTGAAGCGTCTGGGGTAAACCATGGAAAGCTGTGTAGGTATGTATATTGCGTGTGTGGACGTATGTATATACATGTGTATGGGGGTAGGGTTGGGCCATTTCTTTCGTCTGTTTCCTTGCGCTACCTCGCAAACGCGGGAGACAGCGACAAAGCAAAAAAAAAAAAAAAAAAATTATTATTATTATTATTATTATTATTATTATTATTATTATCATTATTATTATTATTATTATTATTATTATTATCATTATTATTATTATTATCATTATTATTATTTTTATTATTATCATTTAATTTTAGGATCCTTTTGCTAACTGCAACCTTGAGGCTGCGCTTCACACTGGAGCAGAGTAAGGTATGGTTCTTGGGAACGGGAAGGACTTTTCGAATCCATACGTGACATCCATATAGAACATCACAAAGTAGATATCAACCACACATCTCAACAAAACACCTAAACCTGTGGATGACCCTTTAAAAAAAAAAAACGTCAAAGAAAGCTTTTTTTTTTAATGGTTGGGGTCGACAGTGTTAGAAAAACGCAAGCAGCTTCGTGCCACGAAATTCCTCGTCTGTGCGTGCGCGAGGCTTGGGCCATTCGTGCGTTAACACAACGTTCACGGGGAGAGACAAGAATGTTAAATGCGTGTGGCTAAGATTTGGTGCGTGAGACGAAACGTGTCCCGAGGCGAGTTTGAATGCGTGACCCCAATACACTCAGACGAAGGTACTGAGTTAAGTGCTACAACATGACGAAAAAAAAGAAGAGGAAGAGACAAAAATGTTAAGTATAAGTGAACACCTGCGACGTAGTTTTTTTTTCTTCTTCTTGACTGTGTTTCTAGTTTGATATGTGAAGTTTTTCTTCAGTTCAATTTCGATAGATCGGATTTTCATTTTGATTCGAAAGCGTTTCAAATGTATGTTTTAACCGTTTGCATTTTATTTTTTCTAAAATATTAAGCATTATTTGAATTTAAATACTGAAATAGGTAGGAAATATATAAATTTGGCGTAGTCAAATGGTGTTTGTATATTCTAACGCCGTATGTAAATTGTGCCTCTTTAACTTCTCGTTTTCTGTCATTCATGGGCGACTAATGTTTCCTGGCCATGATCAACGTAGCTTTTAAAATGTGTATCTTCGTGCAGGAATTTCCAGGTGTTCTTAAGGCTCGACTACACGAAGGAGGAGCATGTGCTTTTCTGTGAAGTTTTCATTGCTGGAGATATTGTATGAATGATGATAATAATAATAATAATAATAATAATAATAATAATAATAATAATGATAATAATCTATGGAGTTAAATTCACACAAAAACTGAAAATGTGATTACTATACACACACACACACACACACACGTCAGCCTATGCCAGGTACCCATTCTATAGACCAGGCCCCTAGGGAAGGATGAACAGCTGGGTGGACTTTGGACCGACTGCCTCGACCAGGACTCGAACTAATGCGGAATTTGATCCCAGGCAACCCGCGCATGTGTGACGGTCTGTGACGCTAACCACTACACCACGGAGGTCCCACCCCCCTGTGTGTGTGTGTGTGTGTGTGTGTGTGTGTGTGTGTGTGTCACAATCTAGTCTCTTTGTTCTAAGTATATAGTGGTCATTTTCTAGCTCGTTATCCTTAACTGATAACCATTTTAACGACACTCCCACAGGGTCAGGTTAACTAGCCAGGGATAGAGGGAGTTACCACCCATCCATATCTTTCGTTATACACCATTAACACAAGGGTCGTATACCTACGGTACATGAGCGTTGTCGATATCGTATCTTGACGAGGCTACATGTAGCCAGGTACATGTAGCTAGGTACATGTAGCCAGGTACATGTAGCCAGGTACATATAGCCAGGTAAAAGGGTTTACAATATGTAGGTTAATGTAGCCAGGTACATGTAGCTAGGTACATGTAGCCAGGTACATGTAGCC
>NC_092230.1:40322077-40327077 GCF_036320965.1 Panulirus ornatus
GTGGTGTGTGGTGGTGGCTGTGTGGTGATGGTGTGTGGTGGTGTGGTGGTGGTGTGTGGTGGTGTGTGGTGATGGTGTGTGGTGATGGTGTGGTGATGGTGTGTGGTGGTGTGTGGTGATGGTGTGTGGTGGTGTGTGGTGATGGTGTGTGGTGATGGTGTGGTGATGGTGTGTGGTGGTGTATGGTGATGGTGTGTGGTGGTGGCTGTGTGGTGGTGGCTGTGTGGTGATGGTGTGTGGTGATGGTGTGTGGTGGTGGTGTGTGGTGGTGGCTGTGGTGATGGTGTGTGGTGGTGTGTGGTGGTGGTGTGTGGTGGTGTGTGGTGGTGTGTGGTGATGGTGTGTGGTGATGGTGTGGTGATGGTGTGTGGTGGTGTGTGGTGATGGTGTGTGGTGGTGGCTGTGTGGTGGTGGCTGTGTGGTGATGGTGTGTGGTGATGGTGTGTGGTGGTGGTGTGTGGTGGTGGCTGTGGTGATGGTGTGTGGTGGTGGTGTGTGGTGGTGGTGTGTGGTGATGGTGTGTGGTGGTGGTGTGTGGTGATGGTGTGTGGTGGCGTGTGGTGGTAGTGGTGTGTGGTGATGGTGTGTGGTGATGGTGTGATGGTGTGTGGTGGTAGCTGTGGTGGTTGTGATGGAGATGGCTGTGGTGGTGGAGGTGTTGGTGATGGCTGTGGTGGTGGTGTATGGTGGTGGTGGAGATGGAGGTAGTAGCTGTGGTGGTTGTGGTGGTGATGGCTGTGGTGGTGGAGATGGTGGAGTTGGTGTTGGAGATTACCATTAAAACCATGAAGCAATTTCAAAGTCGGATTACATTGAATATCAGAGTGAATAAGAACTCAAAAGTAATCCAAAGTAACCCAGAGAGATTTAAGTAATCCAAGTAACCCCATACTTAGGTAATGGGGGACTGAAGGTAATTCAAGGGGTAGGTATGTGGTAGGGAGGGGGGGGAGGGGAGGGATGTGCTATGGGATCGAACCCAGCGCGTGACACTCTCACTGGCTCTCACACACACACACACACACACACACACACACACACACACACACACACCACGTGACACTCTCACTGGCTCTCACACACACACTACGGGACACTCTCACTTGATCTCACACACATTACGTGACACTCTCACTGCCTCTCTCTCTCTCTCTCTCTCTCTCTCTCTCTCTCTCTCTCTCTCTCTCTCTCTCTCTCTCTCTCTCTCTCTCACTGCCTCTCTCACACACACACACACACACCACGTGACGTGTTCCACCACGTTAGCATTACCATCGTCTTCGAGACGTGGGTTCGAACCCTGGTGAGGGATCATGTTGGGAAATGACAAGCAGTGACCCTCCCTCGCCTCTCCCCCTGTGCTCCCCTCGGCTGGCATACTCTCCCGGGATGATCAAGGTAATTAGGTAATCAAGATAGTGTGATTATTAAGGTAATCAAAGTAATCTCTTATATGTATATATATATATATATATATATATATATATATATATATATATATATATATATATATATATATATATATATATGTGTGTGTGTGTGTGTGTATGTGTGTGTGTGTGTGTGTGTGTGTGTGTGTACGTGCCCATGAAACTAATATATAGAAACCAATTTTTTGTTGTTAATAGTTGAAACTTTCATTCTAACTTCTCGTTTTCATTGTAGACGGGGATATAATGAATCATCATCATATAATAACTTTTCGTTTCGCACGAACACATCCTCAAAATGGAGCAGGAAAAAGAAATAGAAAAAAAATGATAAGATTGTATAAAAACCAGAAAACAGACACGGGAAAGCCTAAAGCGTGTGTGTGTGTGTGAGAGAGAGAGAGAGAGAGAGAGAGAGAGAGTGAGAGAGAGAGAGAGAGAGAGAGAGAGTTCGTGGGGGGCTTATCCCTTCCTTCCTTCCCCCTTACCCCTTCCCCACCCCATCAACACCCCCTTCCACCCCCTCCCCTGCCCCTCCCCAACCCCCTCTCCCCCTCCTCCCCACCTCCCTGCATAACTCGACACGAGCAGACGAAGGTCTGGACTCCTTCGTCGTCAGCAGCCACCTGCATCATCGCCAGCCACGTGTGGTGGAGGGTGGAGGTGGAGGGTGGAGGTGGGTGGAGGAGGGTGGAGGAGGGTGGAGGGGTAGTAGTTGCAGCCACACTTGGCTGCGCCCCTCAACCCCGCCTGACCTTTCGCGAGGGGCGTGGGGAGGAGAGAAATGACAACAGGGTACGTGTCACAGTACACTGGAAGGAGGAGGGAGAGAGAGAGAGGGAGAGAGAGAGAGAGAGAGAGAGAGAGAGAGAGAGAGAGAGAGAGAGAGAGAGAGAGGATAATGCGGGGGCAATGCTTGTCTGCTGCGGGACATTGGTAGTGATCTTAATTAGTGATGTATAGAGATGGAGACAGGATGGTAAAGTAGAAGGCTCCTTCTCCTCCCCCACCACCACCCACCACTATAGATGGAGACAGGATAGTACAGCAGAAGGCTCCTCCCTCACCACCACCCACCACTATAGATGGAGACAGGAAAGTACAGCAGAAGGCTCCTCCCTCACCACCACCCACCACTATAGATGGAGACAGGACAGTACAGCAGAAGGCTCCTCCCTCCCCACCATCACCCACCACTATAGATGGAGACAGGATAGTACAGCAGGAGGAGGGGGGGGGGGGTACTAAAGGGTGTGTGGTGGTGGGGGAGGGGGTTGGGGAAATCCTCGAGGAGGTAGGGGGAAGGGGAAAGGGGGAAGAAGGGGGTGGTGTAGGTGAGGGAGGATGGGAGGGAGGGAGTGAGGGAGGGAGTGAGGAAGGAGAGGAAGGGGTGGCGAACGCTGTGTGGTCCTCCGGGTGGTCAAGAATGGGCAGGTGTTAGCCACAGGTGGGGGAAGGAGGGGAGGGGAGGGGAGGGGGGGAGGGGAGGGGGGGAGGGGAAGGATGGGAAGGGGGATGTAATGATGCGTAGCACACACACACACACACACACACGAAGGGATAAGCTAAATAGTGACGGAGTGTGTGTGTGTGTGTGTGTGGGGGGGGGGGGATTGTGTGGGGGAACATACGTTTTACCCTCGTGGCAGGTTTGTGTGGGGGGGGAAGATGGGGATGGGGAGGGGGAGGGGAGGGGGTAGGAGAAGTGTGTGGGGTGAGGGGGGAGGAGACAGACGTGGTCCAGTGGTCCAGGTACAGCAGCAACAACTTGATGGCCATTGGTCCATCACGGTCCGATTCGCTTAGCTGGGTCCAAAGGTACGTTCGGTCAGGCTTGGTCTGCTGGAAGTAATGGGGGTGTCCATTAACCCCCCCTATTATTTATTCTAACTCTTCTTTTCCTGTTCAGGGGTGGTTCATGGCCTCCTCCTCCTCCTCCTCCTCCCCCATTAGTGAATGGGTCATGGGAGTTTCACGGTGCTATTGTTTACAGGGTAAATAAACTTTTAATTAGCTGGTCCATGAAGTCGATGTTTGTGTGTCAGAATATCCATTTGTTCATTGTCTGTTTTTGACAGACCACTTAACAACCCCCCCTCTCTCCCCCCCCTCTCTTTCCCCCCCTTCCCCCCTTTGACGATGAACAGGTCTGTTCAACCGAAGAACAAATGTTCAAAAAGGTTTGTTCTCAAGGGTCGCCCAGTCGGCGTTGTTATCATACGATAATAACATGTATATAAAAGCGACACATGATCGACTGTTATATTATATATAAACACCTTCAGAGATGTTTAGATAGGGAGATGATTATAATAATTCTCATCTGTATTACCGTAATTGATACGTCTATAATGGGGAGGGTAATGAAGGCCTTTTGATAACACAAGACTAGATAATCATCTATAGTCAGTACTATATTTATAGAAAAAAAAAAAACAACAGAAATTATAGAAACCTAACCTAACTTCCCCTTAGAAGGTTTACATATAACATATATCCATCAGAGTTGAGTCTAAGTATGCAAAAAGACATATATTTCTCTCTCTCTCTCTCTCTCTCTCTCTCTCTCTCTCTCTCTCTCTCTCTCTCTCTCTCTGGACCCCAAGGTTGGTTGTGGGGGAAACGTGTGCGCTGCCACTGGTTTTGTTTACGTCCGAACGCACGCACGCAGGACTCAGCGACCGATCCTGCCAGCGACTAATAGCCTGACCATAATATAAGATATGGAATTTATTTATATATATTTTTTTTTGTGACATTTCCAAGATGAGATACGATTCGAGCGCTGAGGGGTAGTTAAGCGTGGAGGGGGGGGGTGGGGGGTAGGGAGGTAGGGGTTTAATAGCTTCTGTCGATGTCGTAAGGATGATAGACCGATTTTTTTTCTATATTAATGAAACAATGTTTTTTTTTCTAGCGATGGAAGAGGAAGAGCGCGGCGCATGCGCAAAGAAAAATTATTTATAACTCAAAACTGGAAGAAAAAAAATAATTATTGAATGTTAGATTATTTTTGTTTTGGTAATCTTTTGATGAAAATACAATATAAAAAGCATCTAAAAAGATAATATACATAAAATAAACGCAAAAATTAAGTGAAATCCCTACAACAAAAGTTTTAAAAGACTGCTGGGGTCGGATATTGAATGATAAGTAGTTCTAGCTTCAGCCATTACTGGAACCAAACGAGAGAACCAGTTGGTCATATTCGTGTTGGTCGAATTATCTGTCTTAAAACGTAATAATGTTCTTCCCTTTCTATATCCGACTAATTTACCTTTTTTTTTTTAATACATATATTACTTTTCTCAAAGCTTTTCTTTGATAAGGTAAAATTGGAGATATTGCTGATAAAGAATAACCCATCGATGATAGATAAAGAATGAATTATAATTACGGTATCAAAATTTTCCAAATTTATACAACATTTCCTGTTGAAACCAGTTATATATATATATATATATATATATATATATATATATATATATATATATATATATATATATATATATATATTCCATATTCATCCATTTTTTCCATTGCAATCCAGTTTTGATTTTTAAAAATTTC
>NC_092230.1:40332077-40337077 GCF_036320965.1 Panulirus ornatus
ATGTCCAGATCTGATCAAGACTATAATCTATTATTCATTCATCTAATTTACATTTTATAGAATTCCAATTCACTACAGATCCCTGCATGATTTTTTTTTCATCTCTTTCATCATTCCTTCAGACGCTGGGTGGCTGAAAGCAGGCATTTCAGAGTACTGAAAGTTGTAATACGAGATAACAACTTTGAGATAAGTTATCTAACGTGATATATATGGCACATACATAGATACTTTTGAGAGAGATGAAGATAAGAGATGAACGAGTCTCGTGTGTGTGTGTGTGTGTGTGTGTGTGTGTGTGTATGTGTGTGTTAGGTGTTGTGGTCAAGTGTTATATATATGATGGTATTAGATAATGGTATGGGTATATATATATATATATATATATATATATATATATATATATATATATATATATATATATATATATATATAAGCTCATACCACCTGTATACAGGGCCAAGTATGGAGAATGTCTTGACGAAGTGGACGGGGATGTGTAAACAATGCCCGGTGGTCGTTTTCTATCCCTCCCTCCTCCTCTCCCATGTCACCGTTGCCAATTGGTTACATAAGATGGCCTCCTCCTCCTCCTCCTCTTCCTGCTCCTCCTTCTCTGACCTGCCTCAACTCGTCTTTATCACTTACTTCTCTCTCTCTCTCTCTCTCTCTCGATCTCCTGACGGTGACGTCAGAGATAATAGATTAGTTATCTTAAGAATTTGGCAGTTATGAACCCGCATGCATTCGGGGGGGGGGGGGGGGGGAAAGTAAAGAGTGCTCATTTAGAATACTTATAATCGTGATTTCTATAGTGCTTACGTACTCTTATAGATCTAAGTATACATTTGATATAGTCTGTGTGATAGCGCAATATAGACCGATTATAGTGATATAGGACTAACACTCTCGTATGCAGGAACAAATAATATAAGATTTCAGGTTTGAATGACAGAGGGGAAGGGAGGGTATCGAAATTATCTATCGTCCACTCTCTCTCTCTCTCTCTCTCTCTCTCTCTCTCTCTCTCTCTCTCTCTCTCTCTCTCTATCTATCTATCTATCTATCTATGTAACTGATAACAAAACACGATAGATTCCTCCCCGCCTTTTAACGAAATAAAGAGAGCCATTTAAAAGGTCATTTTTAGAGCGATGCTATGTTATATTAATTCACAGTCTGGGAGTCACCAAATTTAAGTATGATATGATGTTTAAATCTATAAGTTCAATTACGGGAAATATGTTTTTTTTTTTTTAACCTTAACGTATGAGACGTACTCTTCGTATCGCAATTCATCTATGTACATCGAAGAGACGTAGCTAGGACGCCATTTGGTAAACATGCGATTGTCCATGGTCATGTATACCAAATGGCGTCCTAGCTTCGTCTCTTCGATGTCTATCAACTGACTGTTATATTTCTCTCTTGTGTCTCCCCTGATGATGTGATTATGACACGAAAGTGCACTTGGGAACTTATCATGTTTCATTTTCCCCGTGGACTCATAGGAATATACTTGATCACGCGCAAAATTGTAATCCTTTCCACAATACAAATACGTATGTATGTGTGTATGTGTAAGTATATGTATGTATGTGCACGTGTTGTTGATGCACGTTTTGTTGTTAGTGCGCGTGTTGTTGTTAATGTTGTTTTTGTTGCTGTTGTGTGTGTGTGTGTGTGTGTGTGTTGCTTGTATTAGAACAGCTGACCTTGAATCACAATGGGCGTGACCTTGACCCTAAATTGAGGTCAATCAGACCTCGGAAGATAAGCTTATCATGACCAGATTTCGCCTATAGCGAACACCCCCCTCCATTCCCCTCTCCCAGTCCCCCCCCTTAGCCCCTGATCCCAGACTACCCTCAACCCTCCCCTCCCTCCCTCCCTCCCCTCCCTCTCTCCCTCCCTCCCTCCCCTTCCTCCACCTCCTTACCAGCATGTCAGAGGGGAGGTAGGGGGGGGTGGTAGGGGTGATGGGTGGGTGAGGGTGCCAGGAAAGGCACACCGTTGACTTGGCACTGTGTGTCTGTCGGCGACGCCTTGAGGACGTGGGGGGCATCTGTCCAATCCTCCGTCTGTCACCACTCTGTCTCCGTCTGTCCATTGTGAACCTCAAAATATCAAAAAATGTATAAAATGAAAACGTCATGACATGAAAAGATCAAAACACATGTTGGAATCAGAGTAGATTCGACCATTTATTCTTTGTATTGAAGGCTAATAATCTACAACTTATGTTGTTAGATAGAGATTAAAAGTAGATTATGATATACGAGAAGTAGATGGTAGTCTTGGGGGGGGGGGTCTACCTACACATGATCATTTCGACCAGTCGCCCATATATATATATATATATATATATATATATATATATATATATATATATATATATATATATATATATATATATATATGCTGATAACCACGAGGAAAATGAAACACAATTAAGTTCCCAAGTGTACTTTCGTGCAATGATCACATCAAGGGGAGATACAAGAATGAAAGGTAGAAGACGTAGAACATGTCAGTTAATATACAAGAAAGAGATGTAGCTAAGACGCCATTGGTAAATCATGATAATTATAAAGGTTGAATAAAAATTCGGTAGGAGTTTATATAATTCAGTTTAATATGTATATCTATGTATCATTATATGTTAGATGGAGACAATCCGGTTTATCTGCTCTTACATTGCCATCACCAATACACGGATTCCGCTGCCATGTCTCCGCCAACAGGAAACGTATTGTGTCCAAATTAACAAATGAATGGCAGAAAGAGAGAGAGAGAAAAAAAAAAATCAGTGTTATCCCCCACCAAAAATGCCAGTTTTTTCCCCACTTATGAATACGAACACGCGATCATGTCTCCCAAGTGTGTCCTATACATCAATAATGACCCGCCAATTGAGAGATAAGAATTCGCCTTGTGATGTACCCGAAACATATACGTCATTGTTACTTAACCTACCTAAAGGGTTATACACTTGCCCTACCTTACCCTACCCTACCCTAACCTAACACGTTTCCCTCATGATGTATGAGTAGGTGCGTTCGTTGGTTACATAATCAACACCACTTCCCCCCAGCCATGAGATAAGATAAGATTAAGCTTTGATGGCTTTACTGATAAGGATTTATGTAATTATGTACATGGTAATGTTAGCTCTGGGAAATGATGTATTTGTGATGTGTGTGTGTGTGTGTGTGTGTGTGTGTGTTACGGGGAAGGAGTCTTACACTGTTGTTGTCCCGTCTCATGGCGTTGTGTATATGTAGCATGTCTTTACTGCACACACACACACACACACACACACACACACACACACACACACACACACACCACCCACACTCACCCCTCCTCACCCCTCTTTCCCCCCCTCTGTCTTTCTCCCCTCACCCCTCCTCATCCCTCACTCCTCCCTCTGCCTTCCTCCCCTCACCCCTCCTCACCCCTCACTCCCCCTCTCTTACCTTCCTCATCACTCATGAGGCCAAGACGTCCAGCGACATTTAGTCTTGTGTGGTCATTTCCTAAATGGCACTCGTTCCGGAGACTGTGAGGCGGGGGGGGGGGGGGGGGGGGTGACACGACCTTCGCCCAGCCCATCATCAGACAACATCGTTCATCTCAAACTACTCTTCTTGGACTCGTGAGAAATCCTTCTCAAAAAGGAAAAAAAAAAAGGAAAAGGAAGGCCTCCCTAAGGGAAAGGAAGGCCTCCCTACCTGTGTAAAACCAAGAGCATTACTGTCGTATCTAAAGCAACTTAGGAGATTTCCAGAAACCCCTCCCCCCCTTTTTTTTAAGGGGGGGAGGGGTTTGTTAAGGGCGTCTTTTCAGCGGTAGGAGGAGGAGGAGGTGGAGGAGGTAGCTGGAAGGGTCCAGCAGTAGATGTCTTGTCTTCCAGAAACACTGGTCCAAGTGTGTCCCTTATTTCCAGTCCTTCCGTCGGAGGTTCCAGAGGCTGTAGTCCTGTATCCAGGCATCGCTGTATCCTTTTCGTAACCTTTACTCTAAATGGTACTAAAGTCTATGATATTACATGATGGTAAGATTAGATAAGGGGTATCAGAGGAATGATTGAGACGACGAATGGCTTTTCTTATCAGTTATCTTGTGTTTATGTGTGTGTGTGTGTGTGTGTGTGTGTGTGTGTGTGTGTGTGTGTGTGTGTGTGATTAGCCTCGCTAATTACAGAGTACTGGGGGCGTGGCTCATGCTGTGCGCGGGTGGTAAAGGTAGTTCTAATTGGGTTACTTTAAACTGGTTATCTCTTTTGTGTCATGTGTGTTGGGTTGTTTTATTAAGATCCTTGAGTGCGTGGGCCCTAGGGTGTGTGGGCCCTAGGGTGTGTGGGCCCTAGGGTGTGTGGGCCCTAGGGTGCGTGGGCCCTTGGTTGTGTGGGCCCTAGAGTGCGTGGTCCCTAGGGTGCGTGGTCCCTAGGGTGCATGGGCCCTAGGGTGCGTGGGCCCTAGGGTGCGTGGTCCCTAGGGTGCGTGGTCCCTAGGGTGTGTGGGCCCTAGGGTGCGTGGGCCCTAGGGTGCGTGAGCCCTAGGGTGCGTGGGCCCTAGGGTGCGTGGGCCCTAGGGTGTGTGGGCCCTAGGGTGCGTGGGCCGTAGGGTGCGTGGGCCCTTGCATGCGTGGGCCCTAGGGTGCGTGAGCTGTGTGTTTTCCAGCAACTTTCATGACCCACGTTCGATCCTCTGGCTGAGGGTTCGGTCCTTCTCCCATCTCGTGAGGGAGTGTTGGCTACAGACGGTCCATGGAGGCAGGATGGTTGTGGGTGATGATACTGGGATGGTTGGGAGACGGGCAGGAGACGTGGTCAGTGAGGAAGAGGAGGAGAAGGAGGAGGGCCAGACGGCTCTGAGCCTGCCACCGTCTCGGGTCCATGAGACTGGAGAGTAAGAAAATGTCTCATTTGAGTTTGTCTCCTGTAATAATTTCCCTTCCTTACATAATACAGTAGTCCCTTTCCCTGTAATCCTATG
>NC_092230.1:40344577-40354577 GCF_036320965.1 Panulirus ornatus
TCCCTTTTACACCTCCCCTTCCCTATTCACTCCCCTTCCCTACAAGACCATCTACACCCCTCAACCCCCCCTCCCCCCCCACCACCAAAACCATTGACATAGTCTTACACATAATAACAATAATGATAATGATAATTATAATGATCATAATGATGATGATGATAACAATAATGATAATAATGATGATAATATGATAATGATGATTATACTGAAAATAATAATGATGATATAATGATAATGATAATAATAATGATAATAATGATAATAATAATACTACTATTAATAATAATAATGATAATAATGGTGATGATACTAATAATAATAATAATGATGATAATAATAATAATAATAATAATAATAATAATAATAATAATAATAATAATAATAATAATTATGATAATAATAATAATAATAATAATAATAATAATAATAATAATAATAATGATAATCAAGTAGAGAGCATAATTCTAGCCACAATCAGTTGTACAGCCATGACCTCCCTGGTCGTTCCTGCACATCGAGGATGAGGAAGAAGAGAGAAAAAATGATTTGGTGGAAGAAATTGTGAATTGGAATGTCTGACACAGAGAACGTTGTGTGTGTGTGTGTGTGTGTGTGTGTGTGTGGTGTTGGAGGATGGGGGTAAGGGTTATGTACATATACCCCTTCCCCCCCCCCCTCCCTCCCAACACACACTATTAGCAGCTGACGTATGGCGCCAGAGAGAGAGAGAGACACACACACACACACACACACACACACGTCTTCATATTCACCTGGTCACCAGCAGCGACGAACCCACACACACACATATCTTGTCAGACCTCCACAATATTTCAAGGTATAAAAATCTTCCCCCTCCTCCTCCCTCCTCCTCCTCCTCTTCTTCTTCTTCCTCCTCCTCCTCCTCCTCCTCCCTTCACCCCTCCCCTTCCCCCCCCCCACCTCTGGCTTCCCTGTGAGGCCTGACACCACGTGTGGACCCTCGCACAGGTGCTGGTCCCCCCGGCGCCAACATGGGGTGCCCACAGATGGTTGGCTGGCTGCCCACATTGGCATCACGACACCACCTCGCCTCCGCCTCCTCCTCCTTCCAACACACCCCTCCTCCTCCTCCACCTCCCCCCCTCCCTCTTCCACCGCCCCCCCCTGGTATAAGGTGGCTAGCCTCCCTCCCTCCCTCCCTCCTGTTGCCACCTGACCCCTGAGAACGTCTTGGGGAGATGACTTCTCGAAGTCCTACTTCGATGTCCTGCGTCCTGTGGCTGTGGCCGGGAGGAGGAGGGAGGGAGGAAGGAGGGAGGGAGGAGCCTGTAGTTCAAGGATGTCTGTGATTGGTTCTGAGAGAGTGTGGAGTAGGAGGGGTCAGGGGGCTTGGAAATGCTCGTGATTGGTTCTAGGAGTAGATGAGGGATGGACCTATAGTTAAGGACGTTTGTGATTGGTTCTAGGAGTAGATGGGGGATGGGCCTATAGTTAAGGACGTTTGTGATTGGTTCTAGGAGTAGATGGGGGATGGGCCTATAGTTAAGGACGTTTGTGATTGGTTCCGAGAGGGTGTGGAGTAGGAGGGGTCAGGGACCTGGAAACATTTGTAATTGGTTCTAGGAGTGGGTCAAGGGGAGGGGTTAGTTAAATGACGCTTTTGATTGGATCTCACAGTGGGTAGCGAAAGGGTCTGTACTTTGGGAACGCCTGTGATTGGTTTTCAGATTGTAAGTCGTAAAGTGGAGTTAGTAGCGTGATTAGATCTTATAATGTGTGTGTGTGTGTGTGTGTGTGTGTGTGTGTGAGTGTGTGTGTGTGTGTGTGTGTGTGTGTGTGTCTGTCTGTCTGTCAGAGTGCTTGTGATTGGTTCTCACAATGTGTTTGTGTGGAAGGAGTCAGTCAGTACTCCAAGGGCGTCAGTGATTGGTCTCAACATCGAGGGTGGGAAGGGGCCATTACTTGAAGGACGTCTGTGATTGGTTCTCACAATAGGTGTGGGAGGGGCTTGGGGGGGTTCTAGCTTTAAAGCCGTCTGTGATTGGTCCTCTTCTCGTTGGGGTGTGTGTCCACTGAAGACATTTTTCTCACATGTTTTCGAATCTTTGCCAAAAAAAAAAAAGGAAAAAGAAAAAGACATGACCATCATTGGATATTTCTCTCCTCCCTTTTCATCATCCCATTCCCCTCCCCTTCCCACCCCTCCCTTACCCCTTCCCTTCCCACCACAAGAGGGAAATTCCTCTACAATGCTTGGGGGAAGAGAGCAAATTACCATAGTCTCCGTATTAATATTGCGATTGACGTCTCATTTTCTTTTCCATGCGTCCACAACAGCCGGGCTGGAAAATCCACCTCAGAGTTACGTGGTGTGGGTTGGTTGATGTTAGTGTGTGGTAAGACCAGGGCAAGGGGTAAAGAGTCTCGATCACCTGGGTTACTGAACCGGGTGATCATGAATGACCCTACGGATTTAACCTTTAGTCTGGCTTTGAATGATTTAATATGTCAGCACCACAGTACGGGCGGGCTGGCTGCTCCCCCACCCACCCCTTTCATTAACACCAGCACGCCACACGACGCACATGCATAACCTCTCAAACAACCCCCCTCCCTCCCCTCCCCCTAGGCGTAAAAGAGAGAGAGAGAGAGAGAGGGAGGGGTCATGCATCACCCGGACCTTAACAGGTGGAGCGATCTGCATGATTCGAGGTTTGACCTCAGGGTCAGCGCGTTCCTTGTGGTATTTTTTTCCTTTTTTTTTTCTTTAAGAAACAGACGTGAGGTCAGAGACCAAGTGTGACCCCTGTGGGGTGGGTGGGTGGGGGGGCCTTTGACCTCCCCCCCACTCACTCCCTCCTCCTCCCCCCCCACTACCCTCTCTCACTGCCCTCCACCCAACCCCGAATTTGCATACTTATTCTCTCTCTCTCTCTCTCTCTCTCTCTCTCTCTCTCTCTCTCTCTCTCTCTCTCTCTCTCTCTCTCTCTCTCTCCCGAAACTCCTTAGAGTTGTGCTTGAGTATAGGGGTCAAGGTCATTCTCGAAGCCAAGTTCCCCAACCTAACCAACACACACACACACACACACACACACACACACACACCATATATATATATATATATATATATATATATATATATATATATATATATATATATATGATCACACTAGCCCGTGATGGTAGTTATGAAGGTGAAATCGGACTTCGGCATGTGTATATAGAGTTCTATTTAACATGTGTTTCTTCTCTCCGTGTGGCGCGACATGTTTCGTGGAGACAATCCCCCTTCATCATGTACTTAATCAAGTTATTTGATACCCAACATCACAACAGAAGTACCGTCTGGCGTCTACCATGGAGGACAACACACTGACCTGACCAAGAGGGGCCGGTAAAGGGAAAATGGGGAGAGGGAAGGAGGGAGGGAAGGGGTTTGCCATGTGGTTAAGGGGGGTGACATGTGGTAAAGGGGGTTGCCATGTGGTTAAGGGGGTTGACATGTGGTTAAGGGGGTGCCATGTGGTTAAGGTGGTGACGTGGTTAAGGGGGTTGACATGTGGTTAAGGAGGTTGCCATGTGGTCAAGGGGGTTGACATGTGGTTAAGGGGATTGCCATGTGGTTAAGGGGTTGACATGTGGTTAAGGGGGTTGACATGTGGTTAAGGGGGTTGACATGTGGTTAAGGGGGTTGCCATGTGGTTAAGGGGTTGACATGTGGTTTAGGGGATTGCCATGTGGTTAAGGGGTTGACATGTGGTTAAGGGGTGACATGTGGTTGAGGGGGTGACATGTGGTTAAGGGGGTTGCCATGTGGTTAAGGGGTTGACATGTGGTTTAGGGGATTGCCATGTGGTTAAGGGGGTGACATGTGGTTAAGGGGGGTTACATGGCGGGGGTTGGCCTAGGTAGTTAGATGTGTCTTGGACCAATTCTTTTATGTTTTTGCCTCTTGTTAAGTCTCTCATAATGATTTAGTTAATGATAGAATGGGCTTTAAAGTTGCCTGGAGACAAATTAATTTGTCTAAGCAAATGAGACAGATTGAACGACCTTATGGGTAGTTTAATCAGCAGAAGGGTATGGAATAACTAGGTTGTTAACATCTACAGAATCATCGTTTTCATGCCAGTTCAACGATCGTATTTTTGTGTTCATCCCTACGTACTGAGTGACGGTGCCAATAACATCTCTCACTTACATTGTTTCCGGTCTGGCCCAATGTATACATCTTTACATGTGTTACATTGGACGGCGTAAACACTCCCTATTGCTGGATGATTCTGCTCACTTATAATTAAGGTCTTACTGATAGTGTTATTGTACTGGAATACAACGTAAAAAAAAAAGCACTTTATTTGTAGTACCTGTGTCACGTTAGCGAAGATGGGAGAATATGGGCAACACTGAACATTTAGAAAGATCATTATTTATCGCATTGTTGTTACTAGATGTGTCACATTGTGGTTACTAGATGCATAAAATGTCTTCTTAGCTTTTCAATAAACCTTTTCATGTCTTTCCCAGTAACTGCGACCTAGAATATTTTGAAAGAGAGTTTTATTTTCTCACTTCTTCCAAAAATTCGTCAATACTTTTCCCTTTGTCTCTTATTTTCTTACCATTTCATTAACTTCACTGTGTTTTGATGAAGGTCCAGCAGTGATGTGGAGGTGGCCTGTTGTCAGTAACTGGAGCTTCCAACATAAAAAATAAGGTAGTTTAAACAAGCACTTGAGGTAGATTGTTATACATAACATTACACATGCTTGTAGCACAGAGATACTTACTACTATGTACTATTTCTCCTATAAAGGTATGCACAAAAATATTGTCTTCACACTTTACAGAGTGACATAATATGACATAAGGACGAACCAATCTGAGAGCACACTATAACCTCTTAAGTTAACGAGTGATCATTTCTAAAACCTATCGTTCACCGGTGCAAAGATTCTTCTTGTGGTGTGTGTACATAATGAACAAAATAAATCACATATACAACAAGAACAAGAACAACAACAAAATAGAATATTCCACCAGAGATAAAGAAAAAAAAAAGAACACGATATTGAAATATTCAACACAGAATATTGAAATATTCAACACTGAATATTGAAATATTCAACACGGAACTTACTCACTATTACCCAAAGATCGACCCTGACCTCCCCCCCCCTTCCATAACACACGCCTCCTTCTATCCTTCCCCTACAATGGCGAATCGAACCCTCTATTCATATCATGATGGAATTTCTTCAACAAATTAAAACTTTAGGCGAGAGAGTGCCGGACGAGGGAGTGCCAGACGAGGGAGTGCCGGATGAGGGAATGTCAGGCGAAGGAGTGCCAGGCGAGGGTGTGCCAGGCGAGGGAGTGCCAGGCGAGGGAGTGCCAGGCGAGGGAGTGCCGGATGAGGGAATGTCAGGCGAAGGAGTGCCAGGCGAGGGAGTGCCAGGCGAGGGAGTGCCGGATGAGGGAGTGCCAGGCGAGGGAGTGCCAGATGAGGGAGTGCCGGATGAGGGAGTGCCAGGCGAGGGAGTGCCAGGCGAGGGAGTGCCAGGCGAGGGAGTGCCAGGCGAGGGAGTGCCAGGCTAGGGAGTGCCAGATGAGGGAGTGCCAGGCGAGGGAGTGCCGGATGAGGGAGTGCCAGGCGAGGGAGTGCTGAGCAAGGGAGTGCCAAGTGAGGAAAGAGCGTCATAATGATTATAAACAGATAAATGATAAAGTGTCCAATTCTCGTGTTCACACCAGTAAAGGAAAATATAAATGAAATCCTCTTTACCCACTCCTCCCTTACCTTCTTAAAAAGGGGTCGGTGGGTGGGTGGGTGGGCTATACTTCTCCCTTCCCTTAACCCTTCTCTCCCTTCCCCCTTCCTCTCCCTAGCCCTAACCCCTCCTCTTCCTTTCCCCCCTCCCTCCTCTCCCTCGCTTGTTAGAGATCCCCCCCCCCCACCATCCTTCCATTAACCCTCCACCCTGCCATTTTAAGGTCACCCTCTACTTGGTCAGAGGTCACTTCTGCTTGTTAAGGTCATCTCTGCTTGTTAAAGGTCACCCCTGCTTGTTAAATGTGAACTTGCAAAACATCAACACCCGCTTGTTAAAAGTCATCCTTGTTTGTTCTTCTCTTCGTGCATATGTTCTCTTGTTCTTCTCTTGGTTCGTATGTTCTCTTGTTCTTCTCTTGGTTCGTATGTTCTCTTGTTCTTCTCTTCGTGCATATGTTCTCTTGTTCTTCTCTTGGTTCGTATGTTCTCTTGTTCTTCTCTTCGTGCATATGTTCTCTTGTTCTTCTCTTCGTGCATATGTTCTCTTGTTCTTCTCTTCGTGCGTATGTTCTCTTGTTCTTCTCTTCGTGCATATGTTCTCTTGTTCTTCTCTTGGTTCGTATGTTCTCTTGTTCTTCTCTTCGTGCGTATGTTCTCTTGTTCTTCTCTTCGTGCATATGTTCTCTTGTTCTTCTCTTGGTTCGTATGTTCTCTTGTTCTTCTCTTCGTGCATATGTTCTCTTGTTCTTCTCTTGGTTCGTATGTTCTCTTGTTCTTCTCTTCGTGCATATGTTCTCTTGTTCTTCTCTTGGTTCGTATGTTCTCTTGTTCTTCTCTTCGTGCATATGTTCTCTTGTTCTTCTCTTGGTTCGTATGTTCTCTTGTTCTTCTCTTCGTGCGTATGTTCTCTTGTTCTTATCTTCGTGCGTATGTTCTCTTGTTCTTCTCTTCGTGAGTATGTTCTCTTGTTCTTCTCTTCGTGCATATGTTCTCTTGTTCTTCTCTTGGTTCGTATGTTCTCTTGTTCTTCTCTTCGTGCGTATGTTCTCTTGTTCTTCTCTTCGTGCGTATGCTCTCTTGTGCTTCGCTTCGTGCGTATGTTCTCTTGTTCTTATCTTCGTGCGTATGTTCTTTTGTTCTTCTCTTCGTGCGTACGTTCGTATACGTTCAAGTCACCATGTGAACGCCCATTTGTTTGTTCGTAAATATGTTCACGTCTGTTCACCATCTGTTCTCGTCCGTGTTCTACACGTACGGCCACCAAGAACAGTACTTGTTCGGATCTCGTCCTTGAACAAAGGGTCACCTGTGTTAGGATGACCTTTGACCTGTTTTGGCAGGAGAGGTCACGAAAGGTCACGTTAGTGTAGGTCAGACAAGAGTGTGAATCAGATTGGGCACAGAACCCAATCTTGTGGTACATATAATGAACACACACCGAATCACCGATTGGCTAATTACAGGAATATAACCAAACACCCCTAATTATACACACACACACACACACACACACACACACACACATATATATATATATATACGTACATATATATATATATATATATATATATATATATATATATATATATATATATATATATATATATATATATTCCGACGCGTGTAAACAAAAGGAGACGAAGTCCAAAATCAGACCGGAATTTACAGTTATTTACAGCCACGCTCTAGGGAGTTGGGTAAATATTTTTACACATGGCCTCCCTTACAGCCATCAATAACGCCCATATTGGCTTGAGCGTGACGTAGGATATATATATATATATATATATATATATATATATATATATATATATATATATATATATATATATATATATATATACATATATATATATATATATATATATATATATATATATATATTATATATATATATAATGTTACCTTTATGTAGCTCATGGTGGTATGTGGAATGTATATGTTATGTTCCAACAATTTTTTTTATCTTTCCTCTACGCTTTCAGAAGATAAATTATCTTTATTATCTGTCTGATTGTTTGTGTGAGTTGATATGTGTCTGTGAAATTATTTTTTTTCCCCCTTTGATTTATTAACTTATTTCTACTTACCGTTATGTGGATTTCCCCGTGTTTCTGTTTTCAAGTTGTATCTTGTGATGTTTACGTAAATGAGTTGCTACGACGAGTTGCTGTAGGCATTTTGTGATATTTGTACCTCGCAATATTCATACCTCGTGATATTTGTACCTCGTGATGTATGTGCGTCGTGACATTTGTACCTCGTGATATATGTACCTCGGGACATTTGTACCCCGTGATATATGTACTTCGGGACATTTATACCTCGTGACATATGTACCTCGGGACATTTACATTCGTGACATATGTACCTCGGGACATTTGTACCTGGTGACATATGTACCTCGGGACATTTACATTCGTGACATATGTACCTCGGGACATTTGTACCTCGTGACATATGTACCTCGGGACATTTGTACCTCGTGACATATGTACCTCGGGACATTTGTACCTCGTGACATATGTACCTCGGGACATTTGTACCTTGTCATATCCGTACCTCGAGATATAGACCTTGTGTGGATTACCAGTCTCGAGGATTACCAGTCAGGGGATTACCAGTCTAGAGGATTACCAGCCAGCGGGATTACCAGTCTAGAGGATTACCAGTCAGTGGGATTACCAGTCTAGAGGATTACCAGTCAGGGGATTACCAGTCTAGAGGATTACCAGTCAGGGGATTACCAGTCTAGAGGATTACCAGTCAGTGGGATTACCAGTCTAGAGGATTACCAGTCAGTGGGATTACCAGTCTAGAGGATTACCAGTCAGGGGATTACCAGTCTAGAGGATTACCAGTCTAGAGGATTACCAGTCAGGGGATTACCAGTCTAGAGGATTACCAGTCAGGGGATTACCAGTCTAGAGGATTACCAGTCAGGGGATTACCAGTCTAGAGGATTACCAGTCAGGGGATTACCAGTCTAGAGGATTACCAGTCAGTGGGATTACCAGTCTAGAGGATTACCAGTCAGTGGGATTACCAGTCTAGAGGATTACCAGTCAGGGGATTACCAGTCTAGAGGATTACCAGTCAGGGGATTACCAGTCTAGAGGATTACCAGTCAGGGGATTACCAGTCTAGAGGATTACCAGTCAGGGGATTACCAGTCTAGAGGATTACCAGTCAGTGGGATTACCAGTCTAGAGGATTACCAGTCAGGGGATTACCAGTCTAGAGGATTACCAGTCAGGGGATTACCAGTCTAGAGGATTACCAGTCAGTGGGATTACCAGTCTAGAGGATTACCAGTCAGGGGATTACCAGTCTAGAGGATTACCAGTCAGGGGATTACCAGTCTAGAGGATTACCAGTCAGTGGGATTACCAGTCTAGAGGATTACCAGTCAGTGGGATTACCAGTCTAGAGGATTACCAGTCAGTGGGATTACCAGTCTAGGGGATTACCAGTTAGTAGGATTACCAGTCTAGGGGATTACCAGTCAGTGGGATCACCAGTCTAGGGGATTACCAGTCAGTAGGATTACCAGTCCAGGGGATTACCCGTCAGTGGATTACTAATCTCAAGGATTACCACTCTCGATGATCTCCGGTATAGGGTGGTTACCAGTCTAGAGGATTACCAGTCTAGGTACACCAGTCTAGGAGATTACCACTCTGAGGATTACCAGTTGAAGGGATTTCTAGTCCGGTAGTTTGACAGTCAAAGGGATTAACCAATCAAAGGGATTAACCAGTCTAAGGGATTAACCAGTCCATAGGATTAACCAGTCTAATGGATTAACCAGTCTAAGGGATTAACCATTCTAAGGGATTAACCAGTCTAAGGGATTAACCAGTCTAATGGATTAACCAGTCTAAGGGATTAACCAGTTCATATGATTAACCATTCTAAGGGATTAACCAGTCTAAGGGATTAACCAGTCCATGGGATTAACAGCTAAATGACTACAATTTGGTTAGCTCTTGTCTACACCTGCCTTGTGCCAACAGCTGATGTTGTTGGCTGTATCCCCTGTTGTATTGTACATCCAGCGGCCCATACTGTATTAATACAACACCACCAGCAAAGTGTTGTTACTGTATTGTGCCGGGAATGAAAGATACAGCATAATTTATGAAGTTTCATGAACTGTATTTATCATACTCATGAGATAGACGAGGTAAATATATCACATATGTGAGTAGATGAAGTAGATAGATAGAGTAGATAATATAA